>NW_027120406.1:0-41754 GCF_038355195.1 Osmerus mordax | reverse complement strand
CGATATTGAAAAAGCGGCCCTTCTTGGTAGAGCGGGCCAGAGGTTCGAACGCCTAGTCAAAGCAGTGGCGATTGCTCCGACTTATCGGATTGTTGAGCCTGCGGGTTTATCGAGGGTATTAGGGGGGTCATCGAACAGCAGAATGGAAATGTTCCATCTCGGCCCCGTGGTGGGATTTCATCCAGAGAGTTTCCGTTCGCCCAGCCAGCCGCTCATCAGCAGCTGGGGGGACGGGGAGAGATTGATCGTCAGGGTGACAGCAAACACAACACAGAACACACAACACAGCCATGAACAGAACACCCCCCCCCCCCCCAAAACCTAACTGGAAACAAGCCCTTCTGCAAATATGTGCTGGATGGTACAGTACACACACAGCACAGCTGCTGTACGCATGTTTGTCATCCGGCATACATAGATACTCCCGAACAGGATTGAACAACCTCTCTCTCTCTCACACACCCACACACACACTCTCACACAAACGCCGTCTAAAACATCTACACGTCAGTCGCATTCAGCATCTGAAATATGAAGTCAAGGAGGCAGGCACGGGCCATAAAGATTCTGTGTGGACTCAGCTGTAGAACAGACACACAAGACCCCAGGCAGAGATATACGACACTGAGGTCGGGAGACTAGGTTTGACAACACGCCCAGTCTGTAGAGAGACGCATGCAGACTGACCGAACACATCTTTTGCAGTTGAATGAACAATGTGCGCATATGTAACACAGCTATTCAGCAAGATACAGGGCCGTTTACAGTCAATTATTCAAATGATCTACCGGGCCTTGTGATTAGCATTACACAGGAAAGGCAAACATGGCCCTTTCAGAACTTGTATGAAGTATGGCTTTACTGTGGTACTCTCCAACTCTAAATCATTTAACATTGTGACAGATGTGAAAACATTTACTTCCTGAAGACAATTGCGATTGGTCTTGTGGATTAGATGTAAGGGGTTTGGCAGTTCAAAAAGCTTTGATCACTGAACTAAGGAAATGTATTTGAAGCATCTGGCTAATATGCTATTAGAGCACAACATTTAATTAGGCACTTAAAGAAAGAACAGTTACATTTGAGGTTGACATTTACAAATAACCCTGGTCAAAGTACAGGCCAAAACAAATGAGGCCCAGCTTGGAACGTACGTTTGACATGTTTGCATTAAAACCCAAATCGTCCCCTGGGGAAGCGACTTAAGTAACTGGAATAGGAAGCAAACCCCCTTGACAATTATGCCAAGTTCAACAAGAGCAGGCCTCCTTTGCTTTCCCCTGTGAACGTACACCCCCTCCCCAAGTGTAGCATGCCCTTCATACCGTACCGAGCTGACCTTCCATTACAAAGCTCATCTCACTCTCTTCTCTCTTTACCTCTCTCTCTCTCTCTCTCTCTCTCTCTCTCTCTCTCTCTCTCTCTCTCTCTCTCTCTCTCTCTCTCTGTCTTTCTGCTATTCTACTCACTTTTTTCAAGTTCAACTTCTTTTCAGAAGAGTGGTGGCATAGTCCAATGTGCAGTGTTATAGAAAAATCATTAGTAAGTTATGCGTCCCTGCAAAAGTCTGTCAACAGATGTTTGGTCGTTTTCTAGGGGACAGGTAAATGTGGATGGGTACATTGTGTGGTCGAAGACGGACGTCTCCTTTCTCAACGCATATATTTACTGCTCTAACTTTCAAAAGAGCCAAACAGATTGGAGCCCTTCTTTACTGCCGTAAGAGCACACGTTGGGCCATTTCGAGGTTGTGAAAATCACCGCGGCCGCGATATGCTGCTAAATGGTCTGTCACGCCGACGGCTCGGACAAAGGGCTTCACGGGACCACTGAGAGGGGCTGACAGGACCGTTTTCTCACCTTGACGAGGAACAGCGGCATCGGCGACAGCCGCTGTCGTCCGCTTACAAAGAAACAACGACATTGCCGTTGTTTCCGTGTAACAAGGAAGTCGGGTGACAAACGAGGGGACCGGGTTTTAGGATCCAGGAGACATTGTCTGGCTCAGTACTCGTTTGCGGAAAACACCCAGAGGAGTCGTTTTACACCCCTCAAAAGTTCCTAACTGGCTAAGGAAAAGAAGTCGGCCGGGCGGAGATAGTGGTGATTCACTGGGCGTTTGTGCGTTGTCGTCTTCGAAGGGCTCTGGTGTGGGAAAGGAGGGGGAGGCGACAGTGGAGAGACCAGTCTTCTCTGGAGGTGGGGAGGGGGAGTGGGGGGGGGAGATGGGGGAGATGGGAGGCTCGACGCCAGGTCTCATCTCTATCTCTGGGTGGATTCCTCTGTAGGGATTATCTGAAGCCCGGCTGCTATTTTGACAGAGGGATTGAGCAGTGCTAGCTTGTTTTCTCCTTTCAGATAGGACCATGAGAGATGGAAAATGCTTTGTCTGCTATCATCAAAGCCCACAATAATCCCCGAGGTGGGAAAATACAGTGTGAGAAAGGAGAGGAGAGTTTCACCAGTTAGAAAGCAGATAAATAGCTGGTGTAGAACGAGATGGGCAAGGCGAGAAGGTCAACTCCAGTTCCGCATAGATTCCTCCGGCGTCTTACGCGTGGTTTAACATGACATGACGTGATCGATAAGCAATAAGGTAAACAGTCGAGCCTGAGATTGCGTTGGGCCTCCCATCTCTAATATAAAGTGATGGGCTGCCACGCAGCAGCTACAGTCGATCATAGCCTGGTAGATTATTATGCAAGACAGTTTCTTCTGCTGACCCAAGCACAAAGGAGCCAGCCGAGTGACCTTTTCTCTTCCTCCCACCAGCTCTCCGACAGAAACACGCCACGGGCAGGGGAAGCTGCTGAAACCAGCGGCGCGGAGAGAGGAAATTCTTTCGAACGAACGCTCGTTCATCTCCGTCGAGGTTCGGCTGACGGTTTGACACCCCCCAGGCCAGTTTGCCCGGCACTGCGTTGGGTAACCCAGACCGAGAGGAAGACCAGGGGTGCCAGCTTGACCAAAATGCCTTCTTCCCCTGTGTGAGTCGCAGGCATGCGATCGTGATGACGGTGATGGAAGGAAACTTCAGTGTCCACCAAAGAGTCCATATGAATCCAATTATCATGAAAGTTGGCATCAGATGATAGTATTTCCCTGTGATCTTATGTTCCATAGTCTACATTTACATTTAGTCATTTAGCAGACGCTCTTATCCAGAGCGACTTACAGTAAGTACAGGGACATTCTCCCCTAGGCAAGTAGGGCGAAGTTCCTTGCCCAAGGACACAATGTCATTTTGCACGGCTGGGAATCAATCCGGCAACCTTCTGCTTAATAGCCCGATTCCCTAACCGCTCAGCCATCTGACTTCCCTAGACTCAAAGAGTCGCGAGGGGATTTCAGGACAAAGGCTACCTCGCGTTAACGCCTGCGGTTTGACCTTACGATCATCCGGTTCATGGTCCATCTAGCGAGCACATTCCATCCACCTCCAGTGCAGGCTGGGCTTGGATACTTAGTTCCACTTTCCCTGCGGCCTCCGCTGCTCCACAAGAGGCGGAAGGTCACTCAAAGGTCAAACAAGTGTTGTTCGTTCAAGGTGACAAAGGAAGGGGGACGGCGGGGTCAATATTGACTCTTGTCTTTCTCCCTGCATTCTTCCTGTCTGGAAGTGTGACACACTGAAAAGGATCCCTCGGGTCGGGACAAAAACGAAGGGAACGCTCCGTGCCTTTTATTCCCCCCCCCCCCCTAAAAAATACGGAAAGAAGAATAGCTCAGAGGCTTACGAGGAAAAGCCAAACACATCCAGGCTTTTAGAGGCTGCTGTGGAGGGTCCTTCTCTCCCTGGGCCCAGCTGAGCAAACTTCAGCAAAGCCGAGATTTGCCCCCCCCCCAACAAAAATGTTTGCCACATGTGTCGAGGATTACTTTCAGTGGCGTGTGTGCCAGAGTGTGGACGGGAAATGTTGCGAAGCTGTGGGATCGCACCTGTTTCCCATAGGCGGACACGGGATCGGACATGTTGACATCGCCCAGCTGTGTTCTGATAGGAACGGGGGAACCAGGTAAACAGTGTGGGAAAACTGGGGGAGGTCGGGACGTCTCACTCCTCCTCTCCCGCGCTGTGCCAGCCCAGAGATACGCATGCACTTACACACTCACGCACACACACCCGCACACCCGCTCTCAGACACATACTCACACTCACACACACACACACACTCTCAGACACATACTCACACACACACACACACACACACTCAAATGCACACTGACACACTCGGACACACGCGCCGAAAAACACATCCCTTTAAATGCGCGCGTGCAGCAAACGCGTCACACACACACACGTCACACGCATTCTCTCAAACGCACGCACGCACGCTCACCGTCGGCATCATTGAGCGATAATACGTCGTGCACCTTGACCCTGGTGGCTCATCTATCATCGCCTCGTACCGGAGCTCCAGCGCCTGTTTCCTGCAGACCCGTCGGCTGTGGAAGGGGCCCTGACGGATGTTACCACGGGGGGACGGCGTTTATCACAAGGGGGCCGGTAATGGGGCGGGACCACCCCCACAGCCAGTTACCATGATAGAGAGAGTGTGCAGGCGAAGGAGAGGGGTGGGGGCGGGGGGGGGGGGGGTGGGGGGGGTGGTGTGGTGGGGGAAGAGACGGAGGGGAACGGAAGGCGGAGGAGAGGAGGGTAAATGACGAACGAGCCCTCTTTGCGATGACGGATTGCGGCGCGGCGGTTTGCCATTGAGCAAGATGCGGTTGGGCCTTTGCCGAGGAACACGCCTCTCCCGTGTTCGGGATGGTTCCATCCCAACCCCGCGACGCGCGGCGTCCCACCGTAGACATGCAGGGATCCTTGGGACTGAGGGAGACAGATGGACAACGCACACGATAGGATTTTTCATCTCTTCATTTAATGTTCCATTTAATGCCACTTACAGTACCGTGAACAGCTGCATTGAATTCACCCTGCTGAACCAGCAGGTATACAGTAATGACGTGTAAACATCCAGAATAAATCTGGGTCATACACTATCTGTCCAGCTTGATTAGATAACATCATAGCTGAATGAATGAACCTAACCAGCTTCAGTAACACACACCAACTGCTACCCTCACACAAATTAAGGGTTTCAAGGACCCCCCCCCCCCCCCACACACACACACACACACACAGCCACAAGCCCAAACATAGAACATGAAAACAAAAAAAACACATCTTCCAGGACTGTATCCAGAAATGGGAGACGGGAGTGTGCAGTTCTAAAAGTTGGACAGCAGATGGCGCCCCGATCCCCCTTTTCGTTGTGCTCTTGCTCCCCCTCGCGGCCAGGGGGGAGCGCTGCAGAGGAGGCGGCAGCCGTCGATAAACAGAGCAGGGTGAAGTGGACGATAAGGCTCCGTTCATGCTCTTCATGGCCATCAAGGCCTTTCATCCATTCCCCTTTATGTGGGAGTCAGGTGGCTGAGTGGTGAGGGAATCGGGCTAGTAATCCGAAGGTTGCCAGTTCGATTCCCGGTCAAGGCACTTCACCCTACTTGCCTCGGGGGAATGTCCCTGTACTTACTGTAAGTCGCTCTGGATAAGAGCGTCTGCTAAATGACTAAATGTAAATGTGTAACCAGAGACTGTCCAACTCCAACCCTCCTCGGTGTGCGGGGATGATAGGTGGGTGAATCTCCTGTACCGTTGCTCCTTTTCGATGTGGAAACAGGAAAGAGAATAACAGAGCGTCTTTGAGGCCCGTCGTCCTTCCTAAAACGTCGAACGAAAGGGAGGAGAGTTGGTGTGGAAGAGATTCCAGAGGCGCAGGAAGAGAACAAAAACGTTATGACAGTCCAGTTCAGGCCAGGTTGCGATAAGCTAATGGCAGGTTAGGAGAGGTTGCTAATATAAATTGGGCTCCAGTGTGAGGGGTTAGAGGTATTGTATCTCTACCTTTACGTAACAATAAATCACCATGGCCACCATTGTGTGGAACCTAATCTGAGAGGAAAGCACTTTGTGTAGTTCAAGATGATGGATGTAGCCAGTGTAACAGCTTGTAGTGGCATTGCATTGCAGTTGTCCATTGAAACAGAGTACATTCGTATTCAAATAAAAGACCAAAGTGATATTCTGCGATGTGAGGCAAAAGAAACTATAAGAATACTTTCCAATACATACCTGTATATCTGGATGATTCTGGGATATTCTACATCAGTCTAGACCAGAATATCTTAGATCCTACTGTGTGAATATAATTGAATTGCAGTTATTAGTGAGCGTAGGACCCCTGCAGGATGTCTTTTCAGATGGCATGTTGCCAAACCAGAGCAGTTTCTCACAGACTCCCCACTGTTCACAGGCCAGCGACTCCAACCTCACACTGTTAGGTAATACAAGAGGAAATTACTTTTTTGAACTGTGATATCAAATCTTCTATGTTTTGGCCTTGCTCGACCGGACTGTAGGGTAAACATCCACTGGCAGAAACAGATTTCCGGCGACGCAAAGTCAATGTTCTTCTTCAGACCGTTCCCTCACGAACTTGGACGATTCACAGATGAGGGCATCACCCTTCCCCTCCTCTCCCTCCATTCCCCCAGTCTTCTTGTGTTTCAATCCATCTTCCCTCCTTCCTCTCGGCCTCTTAATTTCTGTCATCTCTCCCTGCCTCCCTGCTCCGTGGCCCTGCATTATTGAGCATTCTGCGCCGTGGTGAGGTGGTCCGGGGCCAAGGGGCAGACAGAAGCCCTGTTCGCAGTCAGTGACTAAGGAGCACCTGTCAAAGACAATCAAGACGTGGTACCAAAGCGGTGCTGCACGATCCACAGGGGGACCGGAGAGGAAGCCACGACGGGCTTTGGAAGGAAGTTCTCGTTATGGAGTTAAATGTGCTTTCTCACCATCAACAACAATGCATGTGGTTAGGGTTGGGGCCGGATTCACACATCAGACTGTGTTTGGAATTCAGCCTCACCCGTCCGTGGGAACCAGAGAATGGGCCTTTGATTGAGGTTGGAGGTCAGTCGAGGAGACACGTCGGGAGGGGAAATCACTCCCAGATTGACCGTTTTGTAATTATCCACGAGCAGAACCTGTCAGTCTTTTGACAGTCTTTTAACATCGAGGACGGTGCAATGTAAAGTGCTCGATCCTCATCACGATAAGCTGATGGAAAAAAACGGGTCGTAAAACATCCTAGAACAAAAACAGCAGACATGTGGGTACTGCTACACTGATACTGAAAAACACATCCTGCAAAGTCAGTTTCCTATTCCATAAAAGCATGTACCAATGACCCTTCACACTAGAATCCTGTCATTAAGGCAACCAACCAAACCTACTGCTGAGGAAAAACTGTGCCACTGGAGAACTGGTTGATAAAAAAACAATGTTTGTTTTTCTCAAATAGGTCTAGTCCACCACCATGGCATGAATTGGTAGAGCCCTTCTCTGAGTCTTTAAGGAATCTTCTTATTAAACAATTATTCACACAGTCATTGGAGCCAGAAATACTGTAGGCTTCTTTAAGATAATTTTGCTGCGCAGCACAATCCCACTGTACGGGTAAAGCAGAGTATCCGGGGTGTGAAAAGTGCTGCTCTGTCTACCTGAACATTTTTCTCAGCGTTTGCAGCCTTTCCAGGCTAGGGCTCCACGGGAATGGGAGGCCCCTACTCAAGCTGTTTTCCTTGGCACCAGGAGAGCCAGGAAAAATAACTCCCTGACCTGGTCCAGGTCCACAGGCAAAATTTGACATGGGTTGAATTTCATCAGAGAAAAACGAAACTGGTCAGCGCTGGATAGTGGGAGAGAGAGAAAGAGAGACAAAGAGAAGAGAGAGAGAGAGAGACAGAGAGAGAGACCTAGATGGAGAGAGAAAGAGACAGAGAGAGATACAGAAGTAGAGAAGATAGAGACAGAGAGAGAAAGAGAGACAGAGAGTGCATGGATATAGCGCTGCAAGACTGTGAATAATACTTTGTTGCTGTTTGAATATATATTATATTTGAATGCTGTGGCCTTCATGGTATGCCTAGCTACAAGTGGGTGATTAGTGAAACGAGTAAATATGCTTCTGTGACCATCGTGATGATGGCCCACCGCCAAGAACACGTACAGTACATGCTGTACCTAACAAGGCCCCTCATGCACTGCAGACAGTGCCTAAACAGCCTACCTTTATTAAATGACCAAAAATAGAGACCACGAGAGGTTTATTCTTGCACTGAGTAACACCATGAGGGCCGAAACGGAAGCAGATTTGAGGCCAACTGAGGTGAAGACCATTCGAAAGAATTCCAAATCAGAGAAACACTGCAGGCTGCATCTCCGCGTGTCGGCTTTCTGTGCGTATTCTGGATAGCGGTTCACCCCCCCCCCCAAACATCCGTGTGCCTGACTCGTGTTTCCTGATCCACCTCGTCCTCTCCCTGCAACAGCTACCACTGTGTCATGCCCTCACAGCAAGACCCCCCCCCCCCACACATACACACACACACACACTGCAGAGGAGAACCGGCAGACAGTCCATCCTCTCCACGGCAACAGGTGGAGGGGTGATAAGAGCTCCGAGTCTACTGACAGTCAGGCGATATCTCCTCACTGTTTGAGGGGCTCAATATAAGAAGGCAAGCATCAAAGGCTGCCTGTGGGGCAAACGAGGGGTTACCTTACCATTGTTGATGTGCGCCTCGTCTGCGCTTACAGTTTGACTCCCCTCTGACAACCTCAGGGATGAGGCTTGTGACCATCTGGGAGGACTGGAGGAAGATTGTATGGGACGAGGGAAGCTTACAAACAGAATGTCATGCTGTGTAAGCAGTGAGGTTATCTAAGAGGTGGATGCAGAAGGCAAACATACTGATCTCAGAGTTCACACGAAAGCATTCAAATGAACTGAAACTGAACTCAGTTGAACTTTTCAATTGGTTTAAGTTATCAGCAATGGGTTTGTCCATCGCTTACTGCTATCATTTGATCGTTCTTGAAAATAATATTTTGGTATGCCGGAACAATGCCAAGAATAAGAGTGTTTTCACACAGTTAGTTGATTAACATAATGATAAGGGAGCACTTGCAAACATAAAAATAATTGCCAAGATTCTCAAAAAAACTGACAGGCAGCCAGCCAAAGTACAGATGTTGAAATGTTCTGAGTTTGAGGGCAGTGGGGGCGGAAACTGTGAGAATGAAGGGGGGGGGGGCACCCAATCACACTCTTATATTTCCCCTCAACCCTCCAGAACAAACCCAATTCTATAGTCAAACAGTACAGCAAGTGTTCCTAACCTTTGCTGAAGATGGTAGCAGATATTTCAACAACTGGTTGTCACTTTCCATTCAGAAGTACATCATGTATCATCAGCAGACATATTCAGACCATTTAAGTCCAGATATAAATAAATGTCCCATGTCTTTTATTCTGAATCAGAATCAGAATCAGAATGGGTTTTTATTCGCCATGAAAGTTTGCACAGACAAGGAATTTACTTTGGCAGGAGAGCCTACCTAGGCAGCCATTTTCGGCGCCAAATGGCGCTTTGTGAATAAAGATTCACAAAGTGGGAAAGCTAGACATTTCTTGTAACAATATGATTTGAGCTTTGTACTGTACCAGGCAAACTCAAAGGCAGAACCAGTGATGTATTATGGTCTACCAGCACTAAGGATACATATTGCATACAACGGATTTAAAATCTCCTTGTTGCAAAGAGAGAACAGAAACACTAATTTAGTCCTCCCACTCACTAACCTAACAGCCAGATCATGGTGTGAAAACAGCTTATTTCGCATACTGACACCATGAAAATGCTAATGAAATGTGAGGTTCCCTTTAGATTTTTTCGGCTTCCATATCATAGGGAGTTTTGACTTGGCAGGTCAATAAAAGTCTATGAGTGAACTATAATTTACAATTTTGTTTTTTTCCTCCTCCTGTCACGGGCTGAAAAACAATAAAAAATAAGAAACACCTTGAGGCCACACTTACATTACAGTATGTTGTAGCCTACAAGGAAAACTGACATGCTAAGAGTAGTTCCTTGCTTCATCTCAGGTGGAAAAACATTCCAGACGTGCCTCAAAGTTACAACCGATAAGAACACAATTATCCATCACCGTGTCTTCATTGAAATGTCCACATTACTGTCCTCCCTTTCCCTCCAACTGGGCGTGGTTGCTCTGCTGGTTTGATTACTCCCTGATGGTTGCTGTCATCAGGCTTCACGGGGCTGGGGGTTCTCCTCGGGTCTGAAACGCCTTTGATAGCGAGAGAGGATCCGGCTGAGACAGAACACAGGTGACAGCTATGCATTATGCATGGCGAGGTAGAGGATGCAGTACTGGTTATAAAAAGGAACACTCACATATGCATGGGCTACATGGGTACAGTACGTACGGCTACTCTCAGGCGTAGGCGACGACGGAACACTCATTAGCTGCCGTATCAACGCTGCAGTGAAGCATCTGAATGCTGCACGTCTGTGCGCTCCGAAATGTTCACCAAAACGGGGACACAAAGGTAATATACAAAGTCCTACACGCCCACACACACACACACACACCGTCTTGGAGGGCGGCCCAAAGATGCACTTTAACTACTGTACCGCACGGCAGAGAGCAGCTTTAAAAAAGAAACGCTGAATTCTCACCATCTGTTGTCCAGTTGGGGCAGGACTAAGAGAGCTCCAGAAAAAGAAGGAAAAAAACACTGCAGTGATCAAAAATTACATACCTGATGTCAGCAGTGGTGCATTCAGCAGTCAGCTGCTTCTGTTTCCCCTCAACACCCCTTAACCTCTGGTAACATTTCGCTTGTCCTTGTGTGGTTGCTTGATTGATGTTTTTGGTAGCGTTCAATATGTTTGGTTTATACAGGTGTTGATGATATAAATACTTAGCATTGTATGATGAATTGGGCTGATTAATTGGGAGCGGGACATTGTACTTATTGAAGGATGAAGGCAATTCAGTTCACAGCTGTCTTTGCCATGAAGGAAAAAATAGTTTTATGTAAGCTAGAACTGAAGTTTATTTTTTTCGGTCGTTAACCAAATACACATGAATAAACATCTGCTGCCTAAAATTGAAAAAACAATATTCTACCGAAATTACATGTTTATACAATACAGTACACTTGTAATTATTACACTTAAAATAATAAAATTCAAGGTCTTTGGAGCCTTTTACAAGCATTCATCATTCAACTTTACAAGTAGGCCAACAGCCTGTACCAGGTCTGGACTGAAAAAAAAAAACGCCCGGGTTTTTTTTGCATTATGCCGCAGCCGTTTGACTGACCGTTCGGGAAATCTCCCGACCCTCCTGACGACCAGTCCGACCCTGGCCTCTACACAACAAGATTTTGATGTTTAATCACTGGATGGAAATTTGGGGGACAATGCAACACTCAAGAGGCTGCGCACTGGCAGCCACATGATGGAGAAAGCATACAGGTATCCACTCATACACACAGTTGAGCTTTCAATCCCAGCTGTATTTTAGGTCACCACACATAAACACAAGGGAACACGCGCACATTCTGTACACGCAAACACACACAAACCTCTGTGAAGTGCCTTAATGGAAGCTTTCCGTTCTTCAGAGGGCTGGATAATCAGACCTTCAACAGGCTGGACATTGTTAATCTCAATCGGACTCTTATCTGCCGTTCCAGGCAGGGAGAATTAGCCGCCTCTTTTCCTCCACTGGGCGTCTTCTTACACCTCTTCCATCGCTCCTTATAACTACCTCACAGAACCATGTGGCCCGCCACGATACCGCAGACCATGAGGCTCGTTAGACCAAAATGAACCTGGACTCGTTCACCTGACGAATGATACCTGTTTGTTTTCATCGTTCAAGAAGAAAAGCAGTGGATCGCCACAGACATGTAACTCTCTATGAAATTAGGCCGTCATGGAAAGCGCTTGAAATAAATACATAAACTGCATGCGTAAAGCGCAATACCCAGAATCAATGTGCAACAAAGCGCACAGACTTTGAACAAAAATACGTTAGAAGCCTATACCATGACATGGGCTTCAGTGATTGTTGACCACCTTACCAGATTGGCAGCATTGAAGGCAAGTCTTTATCTCTTTTATCCCTCCTTTTTATCCTTATCAACCTACTGTGTTCTACCAGGACTGAATATAGCTTTGAAGCACTTCGAATCTACTTCTAGTTCTAATGCATTTCTGCTGATTAATTTGTCTCAATTCCGAAAGAATTGCATAAGCAATTTGTTGCTGTGGCAGAAACGCCTATAGCCTGGGCAAAAACAAGTGATAAATAAGTAATAATTGAGTGGATAAGGGAGAAAATGGATGGCAATAGCAGGACAGATTTGAAATATGAAGCCTGGCTGAGGTTCTCTCCAAAATGGTCGATTCCCCCTTTCTTTATTCAATTAAAGACAGGGCCTCTGTCTTGTCTCCGGGGGAATGCAGCTCCCGTGCCGCCTAGCTTCCATCTGATTGGAATTTCACTAATGTCATTTTCATGCAGATGTGTTTTTTATTTCCTCCCCTCGTCTCCTAATGAAATGTTTGAGGCCCCCGTGGTGCTCTCTTTGTCGCACGGGGGAAATAATCCGGAGCCACTCGACCTTCCCTCCTCCTGGAAGTCATGACAGCTCACTCCGGAGAGCTTTTTTGACGAGGTACATTGGATAACTCTGCCTTTTAACCTGCTTTTAACCCTATCCCAATATTTTTTTAAAGGTAAACATTATAACAGAGAAGTCCTTTACTCAATCCTACCAGATGTGACTCCAGGCAGTCATAATACACGTAACCTGGCCTACCATTCTTTGATTTAGAAGAGGTAGGTATAAAAGAGAGAGAGCTACAATATTTAAAGTGTGGAGTGGGCACATTATCTACCCCTGGGGAGCTGCTGGCAACAAAGTTTTAATCTAAGTGTACCATGAAGTAGTCTACCCAAATCAGCACATTTCAACAATGAACAAACGCTGCAGTAATCCTCCACAATGTTACTTCCAAACGTACTTGACCAATTGTAGAATTTTACTTCAGGTTTTGGTGAGTAGAATGCTCACTTGCTCATTTGGCTCAATGTTGGCATAATACATTCAAAATAGACCAATTGTGTACCCAAACCCATGCTGAACCCAAATTGCACTATGGAGCATTGAAACGTCTAAAAGGCACTTAGTGCAGTATACCACGCCAGGAAGTCCATTTACACAATTAATTGGAGCAAGGAGAGAGGACTGTACACCCTGTGGAATACATTTATACACTCTCACTGTTGGCTTCACCATGTGTGAAATCCACGAAACATGTTTTAGGAGGTTTTGACTTGAAATTCCAATCAACAGTCATTCCTTTCAAGCAGAACACTGAGACAGAATACCATTGAATGACAGGACTGATTGCGCTACAGTGTGTTCAAGAACAGATATCACACCCACGTATCACAACAGGTCACAAGTAAAATTGCAACTCTCTCTCCGTTTTTTCCTACAGCAAATCCCTGATGAATAGTTTGTGAGAAACACAACATATAAAAAAGTAACACACAGTTGTGAATCATCCCAAACAGAGCTGAACTTGTGTTCAGATATGTCAGTATGATTTATATCTATAGCTCAGATATAGACAGAATAGGCCAAGCATGTGTCATTTGGAACAAATCGAGATGAAAGTTACTTTGTGAATTGCTATGTGACCTGTCTGCTGAAAAGAGTGAGTTTGGGATAGGAGCCCAACTTTGATAGAGTGAACAGGTGTGTCATGAGGTGTAAAATCATGAAAGCGATTTGATCTGGAAAGATCAGAGACAACAGCGAGACTCAGAAACAAAGTGTTGCACCTCAGAGGTAGTACAAGAGTGTTCCAAGAGACGGCTTTGTGGTGGTCACAAAGCCAAACATGTTGACACACTGACCCGAAATCCAAATTTCCTCTGACGAGTCAAGGGTGTCTTGCTTTCCAATGGAATGAAGACATTTTTATGAACTGTCAATCACAGCACCATTGTTTTCGTACGTGGGACAGCTTGGGTTGCCAAGATATGGTACTGCTATGGCCTACGGAACTTCCCTACCCTTGTTCTTAGACAAAGGCAGACAATCTGAACAGCTCTGTAATTAAAATGTCATTAATTTCAGGGCTCTTATCTGGCCACACAGACAGGTCTTTTAATGTGTGGGAGAGAGGAAGCAGGAATATGCACCAGGCCAACACGCGCTGCTTACAGACTCCAATCAGCTCATCTCAATAATAGGATGTATGTGTCTGCCTGCGACAGACTGCGTGGCATTTTTGACAATTACCCAATTACATTTCATCTGCGTAATATTGGGTTTCATTTGTGGAAATGGCCGCCTCCTGCAAATATCCCATTAAAAAAAGTAAATTAGGTTTCATCGTCATTTAATTTAGTGGGTCTGAGGTTTTTAAACCCTATCACCCTTACAACCTCGCGCACACACACACACACACATGTAAACAGACACACATGCCTCTCTCTCCCTCACACACACACATTTATTATACACACTATATGTACACACTAGATGTACACCCCCCCCACACACACACACACACATGAAAACACATGCATACATACATACACACACACACACACACACACACACACACACACACACATAAACGCACACGCCTATTTCCTCAGTGACTTCTGTGTCCATGTTTCAGATGAATATATCGAGTGTGACAGCATGATAATGTTCTGCAGTGACAGACATTTTCATCTTGATATTGTAAATGAATTTGCATTCACCATTGCCAGATACGTCCAAATTGTTATTTCCACTCTGTAATTTCAAACACAGACATTGCAATGGAAGCCCAGTGCCATTTCCCGTATCACATTTTGCCCACACCATATGAAGACAGCAATATGTGAGTGATATGGTTTTAATTTCTATGCTATTTCTCAGGAATAGATGGGAGGCAGTCCAAAGCTAAAGCACAGTTTCAAATCTGAAATGACTTCTCGAGAATATAGACAATGATCAGGTGTGTAAAAATGAAATGCTAAAGGAACAAAGCATGCACTTCCAGTAATGGAGTTGAAAAAACTGAAGTGGCAGAATATATGCTATGCTCTATTCACAAATATAACTAATATAATGGTCAAGCCAAGCTTGGATTTTGTATCCTTCAACAGTATAAAGGTTTCAAATCAATCCAATCATCTATACTCTCTGGCTAGCCTGACTGTGAAGGCCAATGTGCACAACATAGCACGATTAATAACCCTGCAGTAGATCACTATTCAACTGCTTCTTCTCAGCTGCTGTAAAGACTCTGCCTACTACGGCGGGAAGGAGAGGGACTGGAAACCTCAACTCAACAACCACTTTGGTTATTATATATTACTGGAATTAGTACTGAGTGATATATAAGTCTAATAAACTTGACACTGACTGAAATTGAGGGTCGAGACAGAGAGACAGACAGACAGAGAGAGAGAGAGAGAGAGATCGAGAGACCAGAAAGAGGAAAAGAAGAGAGGGGGAATCCATTTTCATCATTCAAATTTATTAGGACAGGATGCAGTGTTCCATTTCATTGTATATTGCCGCTTCACAGCTGCCGACTGTTGGAAGGCAACAGCCCAGCTCCATCCAGCCCTGCCCTCCAGCCCTCTTCCTGGCCCACACCTACCTGCAGCACACCTGAGAGGGTCTGCTCGGTGCCATCGCAAAGCTGGCCTTCTGTTAAACAAAGCAGGCTGGTGCCACGAATGCTTGTCATTCCCACAACACGCGGGCACATAGATCAAACGGCTGAGCGATAGCTGTACCCGGCCAAGACAATTCATCCGTCTGGGTGAATAGCTGGGGCGAACCGGCCGGCTCAGAGCCCGATGGCGAAAGGCCCCTGGCTGGCCTCGGGGCTTGTGGTAGGTGGCCTGACCCCCCGCAGATGAGACCAGGCGCGAGGACACCTGCTAGGGACAGATGCCGTGCTTGGAGAGCGGTGGCAGGTTTTTAACCGTCCGTGTTATTGTGTCGGGGTCGTCGAGGCAGCTTTCGAATGGCGGAGGATGCCGGGTGCAGCACACAGCTGGCCGTGTTCAAGCCCAGATAGAACAGGCTAACCTTTTCCGCCTCGGCGCCAGTTTCACTGGAGGGAAAACTGGCGTGACCGCCACCTCCTTCGAGTTGTTTCACAAGGGCTGTTGCGCGGTCGCGTCGTGCAATCTCTTCTTGTGTCGTTGCTCTTCTTCCAGTGCCGTTGTGTTTTTTTTTGTTTTTTTTCGTGGCTTGCTCGTTCTCATGCACACATAGAGACAAACACTCACGCAAACGCACACAAACGCTCATGCACGGAGACACACACACAGACACACGCCTAAACATAAACAGATGCAAACTCTGTGTACGCCGCACACAGGGGCATATTAACCACTGATGGCCTCATCTGGTCGCTTTATGACTCGGAGGGAATAAAAGACATGCTTAATGAGGCTCCCACTGCATTCAATAACTTTTATCATGAATAAATGATGATCTTTTCGCATCTCAGTAACTTGTCTGAATATGCCTCCCTCACATATGGGGAATGAAGTTGTGGACTTAAAGCACTAAAATCACAAATGAATAAAGATTCCATACTTGACCTGGACTCAAGCTCAAAACCTTCCGATTTAATCCAGCCATGAAAACTGAAATGTCTGGTCGCTGTATTTCTTCCGTTACAAACAGAAAAAGGACATATTCGTTTACTTATTATTATTTTTCTGTATGAATACCAACGTTAATACTATAGCATGAGAGAATGCAGTCAAGAGTGGTGCAAAATCCTAGGGAGTCAGATGGCTGAGCGGTGAGGGAATCGGGCTAGTAATCCGAAGGTTGCCAGTTCGGTTCCCGGTCATGCCAACTGACGTTGTGTCCTTGGGCAAGGCACTTCACCCTACTTGCCTCGGGGGAATGTCCCTGTACTTACTGTAAGTCGCTCTGGATAAGAGCGTCTGCTAAATGACTAAATGTAAAATTCCTCTGTACTTAAACGAGAGCTACGGTCACTGTCGCATACTGTCCCCCCACTGAGCACTGAGCGAGGAATGTTCTAGGTTCAGGTCTTTTTATTACAGCGTCTGTAGGCTTTCATACCTGATTGGACAAATAATAATTTGATTCAGAATAGAGCTATTTGTAGTCCCTAGTCACTTCCTCTTTGCAACCCCCGCATATCTCCCAGTATCTCTCTTTTCCTTCAAGACTCAGACAGCCATCTTGTCTGTGAGGCCCTGATTGCGCCCTGTTCGGGCCAACTCTCTGGTGAGGTTTAAACTGCAGCCTCTGATATAAGCGGCTGATTTATGGCATTGATGTCAGCAGCCAAGCGGTTGAACTCTCCCAACTGAGGGAGGCAGGCCAGAGGAGTTAAAACTCATCCACCAATGAAGCTGGAAATTTGGCCTGAGTAGTTTAAGATTAGAAGATTAGAGTTGAGGGAGAAACACAGTGGAGAGAAACACAACAGACTTAGATAGTCCCAAAATTTACTTCTCACTCATATGCCAAAAAGAAACTATTTTTAGCTTTGTGATGATTTTAAATGCAGCGATGTAACATGCTGATATCAAAACGACTCAAATGTAATCATTATTGAGTCATAATTTTCTGTCTTGCTTTACCGTGCTTGATAAAAACCGTTTGTTGACCATTGATGTACATTTTTTGGGGTTAAGATTGACTCCAGCTCACTGCTGGGTTTCTTTTACTGTAAGTTGTAAATGTTTTAACAATGACTATTTAATGAGCATTCTGTTTGTTATTCTATTGGGGCATACTGCTTGTGTATGATTTCATTTCCCTCTCACCTCACCTCTTCTCCTCATCTTTTTTCTTTAGAAAACATAGGAGGCCTGCAAATGTTTCTCCATTAATCTTTCATGACAAGGAGACTCCATTGGAGGAGATGAGAGAGCGGTTAGTTTGAAATGTTGAAATGTTTGAAATGTTGTTTTCACCATGAATGTTGCTCGCCATGTCTTTGATGTCAGTTTGTTCAGATCTTTGCCGTTTCACATCTAGAAGACATTCAGGGTTGGGGAAAATGTAAATAAATGCTAAGAGACACATGAAATATATTCTCCTTGTAAAGAGAAATGTTTGTTTTTATATGCTGCATCATATGTGGTGAGATATGACTTACAATTCATGAAAAAACTCTAATGTGTCTAAATCACTGGACTTTGATGTCAGTTTGTTTGTCATTTAAAACCCAATAAGCAAGTGCAAAATTAATACATGTATTTGCTGTGAAGACATATGTGTAGTCACCACACTGTTTCTTACTAACAAGCAGGAGGCAAAATGTGTCCCCTATTTCCATTGAAGACAACATTGGAAGTTGAATATCAATATAATGTATTATTATAATTATTGTTATGTTTCCTAAAAAGAACACAGGGTGATGTCAACTACACATTGCTTGGTCCCTTAAAATACTAACATACCACCATACGATTGAGGGCAAACTCTCAAAGGTTAACCTTCAGTGTCTCACATGCTATCTCTGAACAAAGAATAGCACATTAGCCGTGAGGAGCAAGGTGAGATGGTTCAGAAGCATAATTGATCAAGAGGACGAGACTACATACATCAAACTCACCCACAGAGTCCATCTCTATCTATCTGAGATGACCTCTGATGGTCTGATCGCAGTAGAGATAGCATCAATGTCAAAGATGATCAAATCCCCGAACATAGCAATGACTGTGACCAAGAAAAGAGCTTTTGCCATGTCTTTTTCTGCCAAACAAATTGCAAATAGTTTGTTCAATAAAACATTTACTTGCATTGAAAAGTTATCTGGCTAAATAGTTTGGTTTCGTTAAGGGTTAAAAGGACACATTTGGCAGATAAACGCTTGCCATGACTAGGATATTCAAATGGAGTGGTGGACAAGTGTCCTTATGCTAGTGTGCGGCTCCCACCATTTGTCAACCCCTGTCTTGTCCAAGTAGCTATTGGCCTGCCAGGAGATTTGGCGCCCAGTGTTGCACTGGGCAAAACAAACCCATATTTCCATCCCAGCTTTACTGGACTGCTGCTGGAAAAACAGCATGATGTCCGGATCACAACATGTTTTCAGGCAGAACATCCACACTAAAATGTTCTAATATCATTGGCATGGTTTAGATACAGCACAATGTCAGAAAACTTTATGAACCCTATTGTGTTGTAGGAGAAATTGTCATTTTAATTCAATGTTTGTTCAATAAAACATTTACTTGTGAGGACAAATATGGGTTGAACTTTTAGAAACCAGTCTAACCAAGTGTTTCCGTCTCATCACTTATTCACTTGAATACAATCCATCATTTGAAACATTTACACATATAGTACCAACTTCACTAATGTTACCATGTGGGTCTTTTATTTATATTATGTGATTTTAATTGGGTCCATTGTGAGTGGAACTCAGTATGCACAGTCAAAGCAGAGATAAACAAGCAATTTGAACCCACTTGCTGTTTCATAAGCCTACAGGACCAAAGACAGATAAAAGCCTACATAACTCATTCAAATCTCGTAGCCATTATATGACAAAACAGCAGATCAATGTGGGTGCCCTTGGAAGCGTTTTGCCTCTATATAATTAAAACTGAGCTAAAAGGGAAAAGGCCCCTCTGGAACTGTGCACAGCAACAAAGTTCCATGAAAATGAAATTTGCTTGAAAAAAGATCTTGCGTGAGACTTCGAATTCCTTCAGAGAGGGGGGGAGAGAGAGAGAGAGAGCTAGAGAGAGAGATGAAAACAAGTATGATTGTTTTGTTAGATTTTAAGGAAAAGTGACAGTTTAATTTCATCTGATATTTTAAACAAAAGCCAAGGATGAGAATACACAGGCGGAACCATTAGAACTAGCTGTCAAATACATTTTAAAACATTAAGAATACAGAACAAAAGTCCAGTGATGTTGTAATCATTATCATCACCGTTGACCAAGAATCATACTGACTTGTCACTGCATATGTGGTAAAAACATACCATGAATGTTACTCACAAACCTTCCAGAAATCAGATATGATCTAAATGATCATGATTTCAAACTTATATCTCAATAGTGCAAATACAATTTTTTCCAGTATCATATGGTAAGGAATAGTCTCGAAGTCCCCTGTTGCACTGCCTGGCTCCTCTTCCAGACTCTTCCACCCGGAATCCTTAAATTGTCTGTAGCATTAGGTTTGAATGAGGCCACAGCATAAAAGTTTGCTAAGCAAACTTGAGATAAGTCACTGAATTGCTGACATTGGGAGACCAGTCCCTGGGGATATTCAGTTTTCAAACAGAGAATACAGGGTGACCGGGACAATACCATTTACACATTGGTGTATGTTTTTTTTTCCCTTGCATTTTTGAACTGCACTGGGAGCTGAGAGGTGACTCTCTCATGCCTGGAGAGCTCACGTTTATCCTGACACGGACTGGCGGGCGCAGCCCCCGGAACCCAGCTCATGCATCTTTCATCTCTCTCTCTGCCTGGCCCTTGTCACAGCCCACAGAAAAATAATACCACACAGGGATTCTTCTCTCCTCCTCCGCCTCCAGCTCTTTATTTAGTCATCCTACCATCTCTCCGCATTGCTGTTTGGGTTGTGTCTGTTTATCTGCCATTGCTGTTATTATTATCTACCTTGAGTCATTTACCTGTGCCTGTTTCTCTGTCACCCATGGCATGCATTGTGTCACCTGCCGATTGGTTCAGTGCGCCATGTTATGTCAAGAGTGTTAGATGAATACGAAACGACATGCGCTGGCTAATCAACACTTTCTTGTTCTGCCAAGTAACATTGTTTCCTCTAATCTTTTTGCAATCAATCTAGATGATGTGTGGTTTTGCATTACACATCACACACGCACACAGCTGTCATATTTGCTCCGTGTGGTATTCTTCTTAAACTGTGTGGTGCCACATGGCTGTCAGGTGAGACAAGATGTATATGGTAATTGCCATACGTGTTGCCTCTGAAGTCATTGCTTGACAGGAGGTTCACATGGATGCAGATGGATTTCCCGTCTGATAGATGTGTGACTGGCCCAAGCACTAAATGTGTTTTTGGTGCTTCAAGGATATTGCCGGTGTACGATCTTTAAATGGGTCGATGTGGTCGAACTAATGTCTTGAAGTCCAGCGGTATATATTTGACTCTGTCTAACAATAAAGAGTAATTACTTGTGACTCCATGTTGTACACCATGTTGAAAACACATTGGTATACTCACTTCTAATGGTCTTATGAGATACAGTAAAGGCAGAAAAGGGCCAAATGGCAACTTTTCCATCCATTTAAACTCAATTTTTTTCCCATCTTCCAGTTTCTCAAAGGAGTTGTGCAGAAAAAAACGCATGGGCCATCGTACAAATTCATGTGAACTCTGAGTCTATTCATTCCATGATGGTCATGAGGTTCAATTACAACTTTGACTTCTCATAATTACCATCTAACACATTTCCCAGCTGGTAATCTCTTGATTAAGACATGCCAACAAATTGCATCATGTGGGTTCAGATACCTGGTATGAATGTATTTGTAGAAGATGACAAATGGGCCTAAGGTGAAGCTCATTCCACATCAATATCGGTACTCTTCTAATTGCTATTATATCATATGATTGCCCCTAATTACTTTGTAGACTCAATTTCCTGAAGTCTATATGCTTAGTGCATTTCATTTTAGAAGAAATGAATGTACTGTATCAAGAAAAGCACAAATGTCCACAAATTACTTCAGTCCACAAATTGCTGTCTCTCGTAGTATATTGGCTGAATTAATGCGAGCGTTCAATGTTCTTGAATAAACAATTTTCCATTTCATGTGATGTTTTTCCTAGCAAACCCTAATTTCCTTTTGATTACAAATAATGTATTTTGATGTTGTGATTTTTCTGCTGCTCCATCAATCTTCAGAAGAAATATTGGCTGTCCTTAGTCTGTCTGAAGCATCTATCCTTTCCCAGCATAGACCCACACAGAACCCCTACTCGTAAACAGGAAAGGCACTCAGACACTTTGACATAATGACTTATTGGGACGTTAGCTGGGTTCTTTAGCAAATTGGCTTGCACGAGCATTGGTCTCGCAGGAAAGGTCATTGTACTATACAGTACAGTCATGCAGACATTCACACAACAGGGAACCAGGATCCTTCACAAGGTGCCTCTGGGATGACCTTGGAGAACCTATTAGGCTAGGATTGCCGTTCTTCTTGTTGAACAAACATGGGGATGGTAGTGTTTTCCTTTATCAATCATCACTGCGCTTCAGAGTTACTACAGATCTTGTGTCTCATACACATACAGTGTCAAACATCGTGTGTCTCAATACACATACAGTATCAAACATCTTGTGTCTCATACACATACAGTATCAAACATCTTGGAATGGAGCTGACCCAAATAAGATAAAGGTTGAGTCTGTTTGAAGCCTCTGTTACAGTTTGGTGGCATTTCTGACCCACTTAACTGTTCCATAGGTAACTGAATCCCAGATAACATTAGCAGCAATTTCATTAGAGAGGTGAATGCTGTGTGCAAAGCTGGCCCAGTTCTGCCAAGCACTCCCCACAGACTACACAAACAAGATAACGAGAGATTTCTCTGATGTTACGTGAAGCCCAAGCGCCCTCAATGGCAGTTTTGACAAACTGAAAGCCTTGCAGACAAATAAGGTAAGTGGTGGCGCCAAAACGGCTATTATTAGCTTGCATTGGTTTCCAAATTAGACCATAAAAGGCAATGTTGTCCTTGATTCTTCAAGAATGTTTTCTAGGCTAGCTTTTAAACTCAGGAGTGTGTGTCCTTGAGAAAAGGTAAACTATTCACAATAAACCTATAAAAATATCATAAGCTTCCAATAACAATACAGCAGGATAATCCAACTGAATATTATTGCTTATGTGACAGAGGTTTGGATGAAAATGTATCCTTTCTTTATTCTTTGTTCAAAATGATTGCAAAACTTTCTACATTTTATAACCAGGTTGGAACAAGAAGAATTCCTTGAACTGTGGAACTAGTTGTTGATGTGTAATATGGGAATATGCTAGCTGTCATTGTACATTTCATTAAACCAAAATTGGTGACGCACACCATGACATGAAAGTATATTATTCATGCTTCACGTTTATTTATAGTTACCACAAATTCACTTGTGCAACCCTATGGAATACTCAATGACATAAGCACACCAACCCTGACAATACTGAGTATATTCATCTTCACAAATAATCAATCAATAAATGATCTTTCAGTATCTGACGTTGTAACGTATAACGTATAACATGCCTCTTACAATGTAAACCATCCTGCCCTTATGCAACCCTTGTTCATCATTAGACTTTGTAGTCAATCCAGCAGCCGATATCCTATAAACTCCACTTGTCAGCACACACAGGAACAGCGTGACAGTGGTTGCCCTGTCATGTCTTTTCACTTGATAATAGACTTCTTCACAGTAGGTGTAGGTGTGTACACTCTCCCGATGAGAACAAGACCTCCAATCTCAACGTGTTTCTGCATATAGCGTTCCACACAGGCACAATTCCAAATGACATTCCACCCACGGAGAACTATTTAATTCTGGCCCACCTTTCAGAGGACCCCTTTAAAAGGTGTAGTTGGTTCTATTTTTTACCTACAGTATTGTGAAAGAACAAAAGCTATTGAAAGATCATTCCTCTGAAGTGTTAAATTGTAAGCTTTTTGGAGTACCTGGCTATCATAATTATTTCCCAATTCCCATTGCCATGATTCCTGGAGTAGTTGAATGTGTAAAGTTTTACTAGATGCCATTCACTAGTCGTATAAGGCAATTTACACAAAATCTATTTTCCCCTCAACCATTTTCACCTGAAAAGAGCTCTCGATTATGGCAATGCTGCCAGATTGAGCTGTGAGCACGTTGAGCATTAAGAGGAATTTAATTAGAACTTGAGCTATTGCCTTGGCAGTGCACATAAAACTGGAATTAGTGGCATTCCCATACGCTTGAGCTCGGAATGGTAACGTGTGCTGGTTGAAAGAGGGAAGTGAATGCTGTTTAAAGCAATGTAGTCAGAGGGGAGAGACGTGTATGGTTAGCTTAGGGTGTCTGTATTGGTAACTGTCTGAGCTGAGATGATCGTTCTTCACTTCTCAACCTACTGTTCTGTAAATCTCAGGGAATTGTTAGGATCTGTCAGATATAGAGGTGACACGAGTTTCTCAGTCACGTTGATATCAAAATGTGGATGGGTAAAATTCAAGGGCATGGTCTGACTTGTTTGTTTTCTGAGAGAAAGAAATACATGTCAATATTAAAAGATAACGTTCTGACTGCCAGGTCTATTGGAAACAGTTGACCACACATGATTTCCTGTTTCTGTCTGTCAGTTAGCAAAGTGCTGACAGTCTTTCTTGTTTGTTATGGACAGTGAACATGCAGCAACCATTGAGTTTATTTGTGACTATACTTTGCATAATGCCTACTGTTCTTACATGATGCGTGGCTGTGTCGGTTTGTACTGGGACCACAAATGAGGCATTAAATTAAATATATCACTCGTAGATTTGCTACATTTTCAGTGCTGATATATTTTTTGCTGTGTCACTTAGCGTAGAAAACTTGGAGGGTAGAGTCTGTTATAGGATCACAGTGTTGTGCATGCTAGGACACTCTTAGCCCTGTATTGATCTGTCTCCGGTTGAAATACCACAGAGGAAGTGTTCAACCACCAGCAGCTGTGGCTGAAGCACCTGCTAAACCACACCCTCACTCAGCATCCGATCTTCTGTTTAACCAATCATGCCTTAATGGATGAGACAAGCAGGCTAAACAGATTGTTTTCTAATCAGGTTTTAATTGCCACGCAACTTCACTCACCTGAGTTACGAGGCAATTATCTCGCCACACTGGCACTCGGATAATGGAATCATTAGTGGACAGTTCGGCTTGATGTTTGGCCTTCAACTTGCATATTAATCCGCCACCACTGCCCAGATGGTTAAGCATGAAGAGCGATAGTTGCTCGGTATGGTAAGCTCAAGGCAGATCAATAAGGATACATATTGTCGCAAAGCCACAGTAACCCTAACCCTAACTTACACATACACCACATTGTCACTGCTATAATTGACAATATTAATGCCTCGTAAGAATGTGGCCAAACATATTTCTGATGTATGTTCAAAAACAACATGGAAGCAGATGGATTCACAGACATCTTTTATTGGTCAAACTGAAGGAGTTCTCGCTTGAAGCAACATTTTTTATACTGTACACGGTCATAGATTTTTCACTCTCTCCTCTGTGGGTTTGCCAGGATATAATTGGTAAGTTTGCTAGATAGCACTTGATACTCAGACGGAGGAGATAAAACAATAACGTGGAAATACACATAGAGGTACAAAACTGAGGATGAATCGGATCTTTTGCTTCCCCTTAACTTGAAACTGAATGTTTTCGATGCACACCACACGATGTGTATAAAGTATTCTACACCCGTTCCAATATATATATTTTTTTTTTCATCAAATGTGCCTGTGGACATTTTTGATACTGAATCCTTTCTCGTATGTCATATGTCATGCAGACAACTCCAATGGTCTGTGTAAATCCTATTCTGTGAAAAGTGCACACAGGCAGCAGTCTACTGAGATCAATCAAGCTGAGAGCCTCAGACAAAAGAAATGCCGTACAAGAGTTTCTTGTAAACAGCTTGACAAAAGCCATTATATTTATATATATAAAAAATAACATGATGCTTAGCCAAGTACGTCCAATAGAAAACATGTTAGTTACATGATGCTTAGCTGTGTCGATGTATCTACAAATTGACAGACTCTGATTAACACCAATAACCACTTCACATGTCCATAGATGTAGTCACAAAACCTTTACATCAGGGTGAATAGGGTTTGGGATTATCAACATGATTTGGGGTATGTTTGGAAGAGAAAGTCTCAAACTGCACTGTGTATACGTATCTGGGGGATTTCTAATAGGCATCGCACAAACATTTTTACAGTCAAGTGGCTGTATTCCCAAATATTTAGTAAAAATTTGTACAATGGCAATTTACTGTCTGTTTTGACCCTTATATTCATTAATTTTATTTAGTTTATCAAACAAAACAACTCACTTTATGTATGCCATTTCTAACTTTTAAATTCAAAAGTGAAATACAGTGATATACCAATGGTATTATTACTTAAAATAAAAACAAGATATTTATACAATTAAAAACTCTATTCCCTATGTATGCCTTTTTTAATTTTTTGAAAACGCATGAATATAAACTATACCGTCATAATATATATGTCGTTAAAGAAAATAGAAAGCCTTGATGTCTCTGTGCAACATGATTGTTTGTTTAATCTTTAATTGCAAAGTTTTGCCTATAAGAAAGACTACATCTATTTTAGATATGTTCATAAGAGGGTGTGACTCAAACATACAAATTATAATAGGTTATGCAAGGATGACATCTGTCCTGAGCTTTTCAATTGAAATTCGATCTCAACAGCAAATAAAATAAAATAAATGACAAATAAGACAATTATAGAAACGGACAAACCAATGAAAAATAAAGTATAAAATTACAAAAGTGTGATTTAATTCCCAAGCACATATTTTGCAAACAAGAACTTTAAACACTAATTACACTCAAATAAATTACATATGGGAAATGACAAAGCATTAGGAAACTTCAACTAGAGACAGCTCACAAACCTCAGTGTCAATACTGTTGTATGACTTCCGACAACACCAATTGCATGTCATCCAGCAGATTAGCCACTCTATAAGACTTTGCAGTGTGTATCAGAACCATTAAAAATACACGTAAAAATAGATCCCCTGGTTGAAGATATTATTCTTAGGGAGGGAGTTTTAATTAAATGATTAGTCATAGTATACATTAAGTATCATAATTAATGGACCATGCAGTTATTTTGAGTTTTACATATAATACAAAAAGCATTGCTATTGTTTTGATACATGGTTTAATGTCAATGTCAGTAATGGTCATAGCACGTCTTGAAGAAGTGTCTTTAATCAAAAGTAAAAATATATTTGATACTGCAATATTTAGTTGTGATCTTTTAACGATTTGCTGGATATCTCTGCAATGATTTTCAGTGGGTTAATCATGTCTAATTATGCATATCGGACAAGTTTCATGTCTTTGTTAAAAAGTGACACTGTACAGTAGCTTCCATGGTAATTAGTTTAAACCACAGTGAGGTCACCCTTCCCTCACACCCCCCACCCCTCCCCACATATATCTTGCACAAGTTAATTCCAAACATGATGGAAAAATCTTGAGAGCAATATAAAGACATTGACCACAAAAAAGAAGAAAGTAAAAGACTGAAATGGGACAAGGGCAGGTTTAAATCATTGTACAAAAAAACTAACTGCAACCCACCAAAACCCAAACGCTTATTCTTGAAAAATCCATTGGAAATTGATTTCTTTTTACAGGTTGCACAGTTTCTATTGACATACTGGATCTGGGATGGACACGCCAGTATACAAAGGGGAAAGGGGAAAGGAGGGGAAGGGGAGATATGAGGACAGAAGGTGTTTATTCTTCCTCTGTGCATCCAAGTAACTCTGCACGCATAGTGATCCTCCCGTACCACGACCAGGGAAGGATCCGGATGAATCGGGCGTAGATGGGAGGGTCTATCACGTTCTTTCTGTGTGTGTCATTGTCAAAGTTTCCTTGGAAGACCTGTGAACGACAACAACAATACCAGGATTACCAGATCATGCTGCGAGCAGACACCATTGGACCAGTGAACCAGATGGAAACAGAGACGACACAGGGGAGGGAGAGCCCCCACCAAGTCAAAGACCGTCACATTGAGAGCCACTGTACAAATATGACACAGCTCAATGCACTGATGTCTCGATTTGAGGAACGGTCGGAATGTGTAGGTGGTCTGAGTTCCAAGTCAACGGTTCACAACCGAAAATATATTTTAGACAGGATATTTGACAACATATCAGGAGAAAATCTGCAGTTTCTATGTAGATTCATAACAACTTGTGCAAGATCAACAACAACACAAACAAGCCTAATGGGCAGATAGGAACGCACCCTCTGCTGCTGATAATTAGAAACCTTGTATCTGTGGTATGGTTAATCGACAGTAGAACAAAGTATAATGTGGGAGAGATGCACCTATTGGGACAGCCTCATTGAAGGCTGTGATCATTTCAATTAAACAAGCTTGATTATGACTCTAATTGGAATGTAATGGGACTCCTCATTATGTGAAATGAAGAAAAAACAAAACACAGGGCCAAACCCCAGCAGGTATTGGAAACATCCGGAGAGGTTGACCTCAGAAGACTGTGACCCTTACCAAATGACCATCCCCAACACATGTGCATTATCAGCATCGACATCCATCACAGGGTAAGGCTACTTCACAACACCACGAACACACCTGATGAATCTCAATGCACTTTTCCTTATTGTGTGTACCGTATGTGTGTAGACATGAATGCATCACAACAAGCAATGTGCCGTTTGTTATTTGAAATGGGTCTGTTGCTACCCGCTCTGAAGAGGATTTAGGTGGAAAACATTCAGTCCTTGAAAAAGTGGTTATTTTACACGCAAAATAAGCCCACTCCTTCCTGCTAGGAGAGCATGAGAAACCCTGCATTAGCCTCTTGCTGCAGGCCACTTCATGGCCACTTTGGTTCTCAAACTATTCCAGAAGCCTCTAAAATCAAGTTAATTCTCTCTCCAGGGATATGTTCTCTCAATGGCCCTGAGTGTGACTATAAAAAGTACTCATCTTATGTCCTCATCACAACATGGACTCTGTGGAAACTTGACGTTGTTCTGTGTGAGAGCAACGCCGTTACTGCAGTTTCACAAAGGATAAAGGGTGCGGTAGATCCCGAAATATGTTATTTACAAGAACCGAAACCTACCCGACCCGGTGCATCAACATCAACTCTTGGATTTTCCGCAAATGAACCAATCTTGCTTCTATTTGCAACTTTGTTATTGTACACATAAACGAGACGCATGACTGCAGAATGCCAGTCTCTATCGGTGCTCTTAATCTCTGATCCTCTTAGGCACTTCAGCCTAAGAGGATCTTTTAGCACCCCAATTAAAACAGCAGTCGCTGAAAATGTGTGAACACCACCCCCGGTAAGAACCTGCGAAGCGCGAGGGACCGTCAAACACGTAACATGCACAATGTAAGAGACACGATGAAATCCGATGGGCATCCAAGTCTGTGCAGTGGAAGTGGTTGAGATCCAAAAATCGCGTATCGTGAGCAACATCAATTTACAGATTGCGTGTACAATTGACGTGTGAGCTCGAGCGTTCAGACATACTCCTTGGCGAATGTTTTTCGAGAGAAGCATGACTGTGTTATAGGCCATAGCCATGGCCCCCGGAGAGATGTGAGGTCATGCTGGTGCTACACTATCAGTCATAAGGGGACTTCCCCTGGCTAAAAGGTGTAATTGTTCCTCATCAGCATGCAAAGATTGTGACAGGCTCCCAGACCTTGGCTGGAGAGTGAACACGTGTCTAGACTGACAAATCTCCTCCCGACCAACGAAGACTGCGTGCACACAAACCTTCTCGGATACACATGAACACTGTGTGCACAGACACACACTAATGCACACACACACGCGCACCTAACCAAAATTCAAATCCAGGGATTATACAACCCTCTTGCCTCACTGTGCCCTTCTCTGAGTGTGTTTTTCAGCCTGAAAGTGGTACAAAGCTATATTTATGTATATGTATATAACATCCTGAAGAGTACAGTCAAGGACAAACATGCTCTTCTACTCCGTTCTTTTCCCTCCAAGACTTCTCTCGTGCCATCGCCAGTTTTTCTCCTTTTCACCTACGTTGAAGTTCAGATCTGAGTTTGTTTTTGTTGTCATCCTAACTTCTGGAGACAAACACAAACATCAGAGCTCAGCACCCTCATCTTACCCGGCTTCCCTCCTCTTGTTCTGCCTCGCCCGAGTTTCGCTGAATACTCAATTTCTGAACTTAAAACAGTCGAGCAACTGGAGAGAGAAAAAAAAGCATGAAATATTCAACCTTTCCTCACCCTACCTACTTTTGTTCTGTCTCCACTTTGACGCCTCTGTTCTTGCTAAGTCGCTGACTGAACGAGTCTCCGGGGTGGCCGGAAAGTTCCGAAACAGGAACAGTTCCTGCATGTCATTAATTACCTCCCTGTGTCTTTTGTGAAGACGCTAATTCAACTCCAGAGTGTGGAGCTAAGGTGCGTATGGTAGATGTTAGCCTCCACTTCCGGTTCTGCTCTTGGAAGGTTAACTGGTCCCTCGTCAGGTTAAACGAGAAACCTACAATGGGAAGTACAGCTGGAAGTACAGCTGGAATTCCACCTTCAACAGCAAGTCTGATTAAGCAGTTGCTATTTTCAGACGAGTAAAACAGGATAAAACGGGTAAAACAACCGTTGGTTGTGTCATGGAAATTAATTGATGAGATAATGCTGATTTAGCAACAGATTATGCTTCTGCAATGAAACATTTTAGTCAAGGTCTTTCTTTACAGACAGAGCTTGCTAATGGATTTCGAAACTCATTTTGCCTTCCACCTGAAGAGTCATGATTTGAACAAAAGAACCAGTTGGATGAGACAGAGTAGTCAAATCCTTCAAGACAGAGTAGTCAAATAACCGTCAGAAATCACTCTGTGGAGGAATGCTACTCACAGAATATATTTATTACTCCCACCAAATATCAAGGCATGTTTTATTGTGGAGGAATGAAGTTGAGGTGCAAAACTATTTCAAAAGAGGTCTTCAATCAAATTGTTGATGTTTTTTATTTATTTTGTATCCTAAACACATTTTGTGTGTGTGTTGAATATATACTAGAGTTCAATGACAGTCTCTGGAACTCAGATACAATAAAAGGTGTATCAATCACTAAAGTATTACCAAGCACATTCATGTGGCAGAAATAATACACATTACAGGAATATAAAAACACAAGCCAGGAAGTCCTTAGAAGCAAAAGTTGATTGATTGATGATTTGGGTCTCTTCTACACTGCCAGCCCTTTGCAATTGTGTTGAACATGAAATGAGCCAGAAAACCACAAAAAACTAAACAAAAGCAAAGAGCAATTTGCAGTCAGGAATAAGAGAGAGCGAGAGAGCGAGAGAGAGAGAGCGAGAGAGAGCGAGAGAGAGAGAGCGAGAGAGAGAGAGGAATAGAGGAGGACATTTCTTGACTTGTCAATGTCAGTTTAACTTCTGAAACAGTACCCTACATGGATCGAGTAAAATCTTTTAAAAACAGACCTCGTACCTCTATTACCAGCCAAGGTGCAATACTTTTTAATCTCAAGAATGTCTTGAAGATAGATATATCAAAGGCAAGACATGAAATAGTCTGGGTGGAGCAGCCGGCTTTGGAAGCTAACTAACAGCCTGGGTTCATGTCCTCAGAGTCCAGTCCCCTGCCTTTGTCCTCTCAGAGTAGAAACCAAGCCTCCAACATCCGTAAACAAACACATTAATCCGTTTGTTCTCCCCGACTTGTCAAGGATGACTGTGACGCTACGCTACGCTAACACTGTGCGCTTCTTCAAAGGCTTGCTGCGTATGCGTATAGCCGTCCTGTCCTTTTCCGGGTCACTGACCCTCCCTCTCTCCCTCCGCTGGCTGGTGGCTGGGTACCGAACGGCCCATCATCTGTTCTGCACCATGCTTTCGTCTTGACCCTGGAGCCTGTGTGGCTCACTTACATTGATTTTCCTGGCTGAGCTACGTCAAGGATATACCTTGCTGGTGGAGCTCATGAGGGCTCTAGAGGTCCAATCCTGGCCATATGCCATTATTTGATACTGCCATGAGAGCCAATAGTGCAGGCCTCTCAGTCTTTTTCAGTTCCAGCTACATAGTTACCGCAGACAGTTAGGGCGCTACAAGGCAATCTCAGCTCTACCCGGCCTTCACCGGAAAGCCAATAGATGACCACCAGAGGAGGGCCTGTTTGGCTCGATCAAATCAACGTTCTCGAGCCAACCATTTCCTCCGGCAGAAGGCAATAAGACCCAATCAAAGTTAATTTTGACCCGGGAGCACGAGGTTCGGATGCCGTAGCATACAGAGTGCAGCCAAGACCTTCTGGAGAAGGAGGAAGCCAAGGCTATTAGTGGCTAATCCCAAACTACGATTGTATTTACTACCATCTAACATGGGGTTACCCTCTGACCTAAAGGGAATAGCTAGTTCCACAAGCTAATTAACCCCCTGGCACCCAAGTGGAGCACCATTAAGCAGGAATCAATTACGTTTGTGCTTGATTTCCCCTATCATGGTGTGTTCATATTGACAAGGAGTAACTGTAGCAAACAGGATTAGGTCCCTAGGAGTGTACAGAATTGTGACACCAAAGCAAGGGTGACATTGAATCCATTTTTTCAAGTGAGTCACCATTTGTACATGTATTTTAATTGTTTTCAGGTGCTTTTCAACACTTCTAACGTAATCTATTGTCTTTTGAATCTCTAGACATTTCAGCCCGGCTGTCCTGGGTTGAGATTTCAGAGCAAATGTATACATACTATAGTACTATGCACATATACAGTAGGTATATACACAAGCAGAGGTAATGGTGGAGGAATGTCTGTTGGTATCTGTATGCTGACAGATTCTCCTCCTCTCTCTATCTAGACCTGACTGCCTACAGCCTCTGCCACCCAGGGGCACAGGAGGGGGAGAGCTGAGGAGAATACCAAATCTCATGCTGCTTACCCACAAGTAGAAATCAAGACTCCCCACCTCTGTCACTGTCTCTCTCTATCTCTCTCTTTCTCTCTCTCTCGCACACACACACACACACACACACAAACACAGTCTGTAGTGTGACAGGGAGAGCCTTTGGAGCCCAGCAGTCTAACGTGTCCTCCAGCATTAATTGGCTGCTCCACTTGATTGAAAAGGGAAAACACCTTGAACAGTTGCAAGCTCCTCATAGCCCTGTCCAGGGAAATGCTGATTACCGTTCCTGGAGGCTGAAGCTAAAGCCGCCTAGCTCCTAATATAGAGGCTCTAATGGAGTTTGTATCCTAGGTTCTGCTCTGATACGACAGCAATGTTACCGTACGGTGACGTTTTACACAACTTGACCTGAATGTGTTGTTACAGCCTCGATATCTGTATGCACAATGTATAATCTCCGAACCAGAGGAGAGACTGTTTTTCACAAAGGCCCCTTTAATCTTTTCTCTCTTTTCGTTTTCATTTCTTCTTTTTTTCCCCTTCTTCTTCCCTGGGAGGATTGCCAAACGTTTGGAAGTCATCCAGGGCTCAGAATTGAGATTGTGCGGCTGAAAATCACACTCAGTAAGCAGTGGCCCACATCCAAAGATCATCCTGGGTGTTGAAATTATAAACTCCTCGAGCGAGGCATTTGAGCAGTGGGGACAGAGAAATGTTTTCGGTCACGGGCCGCTACACTGGCGATTTATTGGCAGATGAGGGTATAAACTGACGTGTGTCCCTTGGAGGGTATGTCGTAGCAAGTTGCTATCGTACTTCTGTTCAAGAAATCTCTTTTTCAGCTCTGTCTCTGACTTACTTCAAAGTGGAGGCTAGCGTAACGAAACCCCCCCCCCCCCCCCCCAAAAAAAAACAATAGCTAATTTGGTGATTTGTTAACTGTTTTCAGTTGATGCTTTTGGGATTGCTTGTTAACACAATGACCCATGCAGTGTTTTCTCCAGGCCTTGGGAAGACATAGTGATCTGACATTTACCCTTTGCCAATTATAATGCACTGGGTTTGGTCAGTCGACCCAATCTGCTTAGCACACGTGCATGAGCGTGTGCACACAGGTCCCCTGAGCCAATTATGAGCAGGGATGAGTAGCCATTTTACAAACATTTACATTTAGTCATTTAGCAGACGCTCTTATCCAGAGCGACTTACAGTAAGTACTGGGACATTCCCCCGAGGCAAGTAGGGTGAAGTGCCTTGCCCAAGGACACAACGTCATTTGGCACGGACGGGAATCGAACTGCCAACCTTCGCTCAGCCACCTGACACCCTGACTCCCCTGACTCACAAACAGGGTAAGAGAGCTAAACAGTGCACATTCCCCGCCAAAAACAAACCCAACAGCAACAGGCTCCAGGGCTCGTCCCAGTGCCGTTCTCCTGATAGCGACACGCTAAGCTGACGAGGCACCCTATCCGTCTGCGCGGGCCCCTAACGCCAGAGACTGACACGTGTACTCCTCTGAAGGGCCGCAAACAAGATCCCTGCTGCGGTGCCAGCCAGAACTGCTCGACAACGCTCTCTTATCTGATCCTGGTCGGAGAGAGGCAGAGAGAGCTAGGCCTCCGCTCGGCTGGGCTGGTGTTGCTGATAAGGAGGCGCTGCGCTGACAGAGTTTGGAGAGACAGTGCTGGGGTGTACGCATGGTGGTACAATAGCTGGAATTCTTTCACTCATTCTTTCAACTGCTGTTTAGTGTGTTTTTTGCATGTGTCCATTTCTTTCGTTTCTTCCTGCAGTTTTCATTCATGCTGGGTCTTATTTGTTAGCCTTCGTCACGTTAGGCTGTTGTAGACTGCGTCACGCAGTATTCTAACTGCATAATATATGGATTATATTTATGTATGTATTTAGGGAGTCGGATGGCTGAGTGGTTATGGAATCAGGCTAATACTCAAAAGGTTGCCGGTTCGATTCCCGGCCATTCAGGAGGAAGTTGTGTCCTTGGGCAAGGCCCTTCACCCTACTTGCCTCAGGGGAGTGAAGGGCCTTCATGTCCCTGTACTCCATGTAAGTCGCTCTGGATAAGAGCATCTGCTAAATGACTAAATGTAAACATCTGTGTGGAGAGTTGATGTCTCACCTTGTCCTTTCTTTGCTTTTCATCTTGATATACGAGCCAGCTTTCTCCGTCGTTGCTGTACGCCACTTTGTAGGAGCCAACGAACTGGACATGTCCAAAGTCTTTAGCTCCCTGGGTGATGATGCCGGTGACCTTGGTGGGAATGAGCATGTCCATCTAGTAAAGAGAGAAAGACAGGGAGAGAGGGAGGGGAGAGAGGGAGGGGAGAGAGGGAGGGGAGAGAGGGAGGGAGAGAGGGAGGGGAGAGAGGGAGGGGGAAGACTTTTGAAACATATTTTTTCCCCTCACAAACTCAAGCAGTGAAAAGTCAAATGCAAAAAATCCATTTTCTATGACAGGTAAACATCTTTCTGTCTAATCTCCTGAGAAGATTTATGAAGACATTCTACATTTGGGTGCAAGGAGTCGGCTTCAATTATTCACAGAATATTGAACAACCAGGCTGAGCCCACAACCTCGCCTCAACAAAACAAAAATCGCAGGCCGCAGCAGCTTCTAAGACCCCGGCAGCGCTACTTGGGTTAATTTTTTATACGCTCTCCTTTGCTGCATACACTTTATAGTGCAACACTGGGCCGTAAACACATACTAGCTGTTAGCTTTATTGACTTTTTGTAGTTCAATTATGGTTCATTATTTAGAGCTGCACTAAACTAGTGTTGTTTGTGATGGGAGTTAAGCCTGGACCAGCACAAAATAACAACCTCATGGCCCCCTGTCTTGCTGACTCAACTACTACAAAGGTAAAGGTGTAGTGCAATTATAGACAATTAAGTCAATGGTTTGCCTGAGTCCCAATATGACTACATTGCTGATCATGTTCAATGAATAATGCATGTCCAAAATGCTTGAAAATAACAACTTGGTTGAACCTACTGTAAAAGTACCTGGGTTGCCAGCTCTGTGTTGGTAAGATGGGAATTGGACTAACACAAAACTGGAGATCGACTGAATCATCTTAAACGAAGGGAACTGGGAGTGTCAAGTTCATCATTCACGACTGGGTGAATCAAAAATGCCTTGCTTCAGATGAGAACAACTGTTTTGTCTGTGGTATATAGCAAACAAAGATTGTCTCCCAGGGAAGATTAAAGGGTGGAATGAGGTTACTGTATAATTGCAGGTTTTAATGTCTTGCCCCAAAAATTCAGGAAAATTGCAGTGCGAAATCTTTAACAAGCAGGTCACCAAAAGCAAGACTTGCAAAAGGGAAAAATCATAGAATTATATTGTACTTCTCTCTGAGTCAAAGGGAGGGTGATGACATGCACTTATGAACAATATCCATATCCATAAAACTCTGGCCTCACACAAGATAGGATTATGGACCTTGAATAGCTTCTGGGAACTCAAACAAGCGTTTCCCAACATGAAGTGGCAGAGGCTCAATAGCTAACGGTCTGAATAACGTTGTAGCACGGACCGACGTCTATGTGCGACCAGCGCAAATGTGAACTACAGCAGAGCAACACGCAGGACAAAGCACAGGACAAGTTGAAGGACAGAGGCATGATCTGCTTTCACATGAAACTGAATTCAACTGATTACGCAGAGAGAAAGAAAGTAGGACAGAGCCAGAAGAAAAATGTAATTTCCTGCATTGGATCCACAGCATCCAGGGCCTATATATCAAACTAATTACTTGGACAGAAAGCAAACTGTAGATGTGGTAAGGTGTCACCCTGCTCTGACACAACACAAAACAGGCACTAAAGATAGAATGAGGCCCAAATAGACAAACAAACATCTTTCTCCAGCCCGTACTGTCTCCCAAACCGACTCAATAAAGACTTGACACATTGCAATCCATTTCCACAGATATGAAACAACACCACGCACCATAATGCGATACACCCACTAACACCCTGTGTCCCCGCAGTGTTGGAAAACACTATACGAGATTCAAAGGAGCTAGCTACTCAGGCGTTGTCCTCTCAGGAGAAGCCACACATTGCAGCAGTGTCTCAGTGTGTGTCCCTGTCTCTGAGCTTCAGAACAAAACAGGAAGCTCTCCTCAGGGACCCCAGGGGTCTGGTTCCTTGGAGAGGGCCCGCTGTGCTGGCAGGCTGGCAGGCAGGCAGGCAGGCAGGCAGGCAGGCAGGCACAGGCATGAGGCCTTGACTTGTACAGGAGGCAGAGAGGTGCGAGACGCTTCCATCTCTGCTTGGGCATTTGTTTTCTCGGCTCCCACAAACTGAAATGAGATGAGTGCCGAGTATGAAGAACAGCTTTTGTGTACTGGAAAGCTCTTCCTGGGTCTTACTGGAAACCGTGCCAGTTCAGGACTACAGCAGAGCGCAGAGCTGCAGCAGTTCTGCCTCGTATTTACCTCTTAGACATCACCTGGAGACCAAGCACCCATGAGTTGACCCCGTTTTGCTGTGAATTTACGATTCACGAGCCTCCTCCTTCACAGTGAGAACAACTGAGACCCTTGTCTCTCCCTTCTTCGAACAAGCATCCCTCTGTGTCTCAGAAGGGTAGGGTGTGTGTACGGTGTTTTCCTGTGGTGTATTTAAACGGATCTAAACAACCGCATTTCTTTCATAATTGCAATAATGGCGGTGGCTTTGTGGAGAAATAACAGGACCCTGAAGGAACTGAGACAGTGGCTCCTGGAGGGAGAATTCCTTCATTGAGAGTGGAGCGACACTCTGCATTGTGCGGCTCTGATTACCCTCCAGACGCAGAGCGCAGAGGTAATCTCATTCTGGCCAACCATTCGAGTCTGCCACCAAAACAAAGGCGCGCTTGAAGGGGAACCTGTAATTGCTGTCACAGGTAGCGGTCAAAATAGACGACCGCCCCCAGAGCTCCCGGCTCCCAACACTTTGATGGCCCAAACCAAATTAGAGGCCAAGATAAGCTTGTTAGAGCTAGGCTTTCCCCCCTCCCTACCGCCAATTCCCCTCCGAACACTCTTAACCCAGGAGAACCAAGGGCTTTTGAAGTCTGTGCTGCAACCTCTGGATGCTTGTGCCGGAGAGGCGCCGGGGGAAAAAAAACGAAATCCTGGAATGATTTTCCTTCGCGTCCTCCCTCTTCTCAGAAGTGTTAGAGACAATTCAAGCAATGCCGTCTGTTTCCCCAGCAGCAAAAAAACAAACAAAAAAACAAACACAGTCTATTCACGGAAAACGACGTGATGCTAATTAATTAGCATCGCGTACACACTTCCTCGGGTTGAAGGGGTCCGCTAGCGCCACACGGCGGGGCAGAGACGCCATGTGTCACACAAACAGACAACTGGAGAATAAGTAAGGGGAAAAGACAAGAGGCAACCCCCCCCACCCCCCACCCCTTCCAGTCTGCTCATTAAGATGAGAGCTGGCGCGTAAACCCCATGTCTGTATTTGAAGTGGGGACGTCGGAGGAGGATGAAAAGGGCACATGGCTGCTTTACAGGCACATGATTCGACTATGCTTCATGGTGCGCTGTGTATCCGTAGCACCCAGCTAGCAGCTCCCTCCTGTGCTTATTTAATTGTGTGTGTTGAAGACTCACTTAATCTACACCGCTCGTATACCCTGACCCAGTTTATAGCCCGCAGGAAGTGTGTGTGTGTGTGGGGTATCCGCAGGAGCCAGGGTAGTGTACGTACAGACTTCACGCGGGCATGTGGATTTGACAAGGTTTTACCACAGTCCATCAACTCCGCCATGGGGCGGCCAGCCAACTTAAAACAGAGGGAAGAGTGTAAAACTGGGCTGTAGCTGCATTTCTCTGGTTTTCCATCGTGTGGAGCCTGCATCCAATTGTCTTCACAGTTTTAAAATTGGTCTGCCTGCAATAGGCCCATTTCAAGAATTTCATTTAAATGCGTTGAAAGGCAGATGGCAGATGAAAATGAATTAGCTGGTTACAGTTCAATGTTTTGAGGATGTGGTCCTGTTGAAGCTTCTGCCTGTTGACAGACTGTAAGCTCTTCCAGGGTCGCCTCAGGGCAAAACTCAAGGTAACACCCACGCATAACACACACTCCTTCACAACTGCAGCACCTTTCACGACCAACTGTGTCCGCATGGGGCGACGGGATGTCAGGTCCTATCAGGCGTCTGCTGAGCATTGAAATGGTGAGAAAGGAGCTCTGTCGAGTCCGAAAGTGGAGACACCTCGAGGCTGAACTCTGCCGTGAGAAACTGTCATGCCGCCAAGACTCCGCGCTCCGAGGACCAGCGTGAGACGAGCCAGCATGTGCTAAGTACCTGACACGCAAACACAGTTATTTCCCCTGCCTCTAACATCGATCAGTGGGCAATGCTTTTAAAGGTGCTAAATGTTACCAGCCTGACCCTTGTGGTCTTATAGTTACTGCGCTTATGAGGATCGCGCACGTGGGGATTCCAGCGTTCCTCAGATAGTAAAGAGGGGGTCGTTTGGCAGGGCCTCTATTAGTTATGGATGGGTGTCAAATGTTGGCCAGTTGTTTATGGCCAAATGACAGTGAGCTGTAAGTCACAGCACTATATCCAGTTTATATATTTATATCCAGTATGGATACAAATACTACACAGCTCTTTGAAATACACTGTGAATTAAAGGAGATTAACAATATGCAGGTCGAGTGATGGGCCAATTAGTTTCACACAGCCTTTGTATCGGTATGCGACTCATCCCCTCTCCCTTCTTTCTCTCATTCTCTCCTTTCCTCCTTCCCTCCATTTATCACCACCGGCATGACGTTTACATCCGATTCCAACGAGCACGCTTGTAACGAGAGCAACGTTAGCGCAGCATCTTTTTACGAAACAGCGGAGCTGAAAATGGAGGCCGACAACATGACACATACATGACACACCCGTGTTAGCGAGACAGTCACTTGTGTGTAAAGACTATAAAAGAAAAGCGTCGAATCAATGGCCCACACGCATGCCAGAGTTTTATTAATAAGGTTGTTTTCATTCATGCATCATTTAGACCACCCAGTCAAAGAAAGAAAGAAAGAAAGAAAGAAAGAAAGAAAGAAAGAAAGAAAACATGTTGTTCACCGGGTATTCACCTAACCCTATAACCCCTTACCTTACCAAACCACAACGAAGCATTGAACTTAAATATTATTCAAGCTGATATATCAACTGCTCCCACTTACGAAAACATTTCACATCCAAATACCTCAGATGTACTTGGGGAGACACAGAGAAACTGAGCGTGTCTAGTTAACTCAAATGGGTGAAGGGCAGTGAGCAGGGGAATGGACCACGGTTCTCATATGGAATCGTTTAGCGGTATTACACGGTACAAGGCATTGATGGGCTTTGTGTTCCGTGTAGGATAGGTGGAGTGTAGAGAGAGCTCTGATCCATGCGGGGTCTGTGGTCGGGCTCCAGATGCACAATTCTATGGCCTGCAGTTGTTTACTAGATGCTTGGATACCAAGGGCAAGAGCACTTTGCGAAGACTGACAAAGTACGGTGCCATGGTGAATTCACATGCTGTTGGTGCTCAGCTATGAGGCCGGCTCAAAAACAAATGTGATTATCGTCATGTCACTGACCATGTGCAGCATGCGCTCGTGTGTGTGTGCGCGTGCGAGCACGCGTCATCCGATAGAGCGCCCGCGCAGCTTCACTGACATCCATGAGGTTCAGACACATGAGAGATCCGCATGCGGACCATCTAAACCAGAGCTGATTGGATGCGAGGCAGCTATCCATCCCAGCGTTCCCCCGCAGATCCCCCAGATTACGGCTCGCTCTGCCGGAGACTCCTGAATCAATCATTCCATGATAAAACAGATACATGCGCCTCGCGACAGCTCGGAGAGAGAGAAAGAGAGAGAGAGAGGGGGGGGGGGGGGGGGGAGAGGCAGCAGAGTGAGGGGGATTGAGCAGACGTGTGCCAGAAGATAAGACGGCTCATGAGATAATGAAAGGAAAGGTGTAACATTAGCCAGGTTGAACGCACATAAGCAGAGCTGTGCAGTTCAACGTGTGGTAGGAAGGGGGACACTAAAAAGCACCCGATTGAATCAGAGCGGCAGATGGATCTAGTGTCCCCACGGTAACTTCGTTTGGAAGCTAATTGAATTAGTGCACTAGCTGGGGGGAAATTGAATAAAATAAAGCAAAGTAAGGGCCATATTGGCCTGGATTAAAATGAGACTCCAATGATAATTACTTAATGAAATTTGCATTAGGCGTGTTTTTTTTCTAATTAGTTCATGTTACTTCTGAGATTGTCCCTAGACTTTGAATTAACATGATCATTCAAACCAGTGTCAACTTTTTTGCTGGAATACATAATTTATTTTTATTTTTTACCATAGCAACCAGTCAACATGTTTTCTATATTGTATCTAAATATTGTTATACATTCATTCATATTATCCCTATATTAATAAAAACATCTTGGAGGAAGCCTACATTATGCCACTCTGAATACAAATATGGTACACACACCAACTGTTTCTCTGTGGGCATAAAGAGTGTGACTATATTTCATATTTGCCACCTTCATTGGATATCACAGCTGTGGCTAAATGCTTGTGTGCGTCTCTCTGATTGCATTGGAAACCACCTGTGTAACACTGTTTCTTCAATTAGTTCAGCAAGACAACTTGGCTGCAGGTGGTGTTTCTATTGATTCCCTTATGCTTGTGAAGTAATAAGACAAATAATGATAAAGCGCTGGGCAGCGCGGCGAATAAAGAAGGCATTTAAACCAATTTCGAATTTTAAAAACGTTCCTGGTTTCCATGTCTGCTGGGACAAACTGCCGTGATGAATCGTTTGGGGCGGATCAATATCGGACAGCAGCTGAAGCGGAGCCAGTGAGCGGCTTCCCCGCCTCCTGCACGTGACTGCCAGCAGCCTCCAGGCAGCCAATGAGGGCCTGAGCCAGGAGGACGAGGCGGAGAGCTCAACACGTTCCAATCTCCACCACCAAGCTGTCGTTTTT
>NW_027120405.1:0-35000 GCF_038355195.1 Osmerus mordax | reverse complement strand
AGGCTGGAGGGTAACGGTAGAAGTCAAAACAGGCCGATTCATTGACTCCGCTGGAGCTAAGTGCATTCTTGGCTGGCGGAGGGGCTGCTGGTGCTTCGGCGAGGGCCAGGGAGCCCATTTGTTGAGGCAAATGTCACCCGCCGCTCTTCCCTGCCATCCAGCCAACCCCCTTCCACCCTGACTCATTCTGTCTCTCTCTCTCTCTCTCTCTCTCTCTCTCTCTCCTCTCTCTCTCTCTCCCTCTCTCTCTCTCTCTCTCTCTCTCTCTCCTCTCTCTCTCTCTCTCTCTCTCTCTCCCTCTCTCATTCTGTATTTTTTCAATACATCTCTCTCTTGGTCTCGCTCTCTCTCAGTCTCTCCCTCTCTCGCTGTCTGTCTATATTTCGGTGTCCTATTCTCTCGTGTTTATCCTGTTGCCTGATGACGCCCCCGTCCGTTCCTCTCTTTTCGTCCCTCTTTCAGCCAGCGGATGAGTAAGGTCAGGTAGCGACACTGACCAGTGATGTCTAACTGGTAGTTGGGAGAGGAGCAAACATACTTAGACTCTCTCTCTCTCTCTCTTCCTCTCTCTCTCTCTCTCTCTCTCTCTCTCTCTCTCTCTCTCTCTCTCTCCTCTCTGTCTCTCTCTCTGTCTCACTGCCTATGTTTGCATTGCATCCAGAGAGCGGGCCACCGGCTTGCGTGTCGCCGCTCTATCACAAACCCAAACAGTGTGCGTTCCCTGCTCTCCGCCGACAAAATGGTTTATAAGGCTGTAACTGGCTGTGTGGAGCTGCCAAGATAATGAATAGGCAGCACAGCTCATGCATGCTAATGTTATGTTGTAAGCAGTTTTGTTGACAAGCGCTAATACTTCTTTCATACTATCATCAAAAGCAGCTAATACAACAGCCATTAGTCCACGACTCTCCATCCAGCACATGATGGATTGTGACCTTAATGCGGGTTAGCCGAGTTTTGAAAGTTAAACAACCCGCAATAAATCAAGGAATTATTACAATGCGCTTTAATTGGTTAAGGACTGTTTATTTCCTTAAAGAGGTAGAAAAAATTGGGTTTCGGCACTTTTTAATTTGCAAAGTGCATTTTCATTACGAATGGCAGTTTAATATTACCCTCCTTTGTCATGCAAAATACGCAACACACTGGCAATCTATTAATTCGACAAAACTGCGGTGCCAGCAGAAATCCCCTGCACCCCTGCCCCCCCACCCACCCAAACCCCTCACCGCCCCGTCTGTGGCCGGGCAGGGGAGCGCGGGGGGGCTGGGGGGGGGGGGGCGTCTATTAGCTGGGGGAACGGGGCACAGGGGAACACCATCTCTGTCTCCCTTCCCTGCCCACTTCCCTTTAAGAGATAGTTGTGGAAATCCGTGGTATGACAGCCCCCAGCCCCCCTCCCGCCCCAACCGCCGCTCCCAGGGGCTAATGAAGACAGTGTAAATATGAGGGACGTGTTTGGTAATTAACTCTGCCCTCCTGTTGGGTTTCGATTGGTGCTCCTCTCCACTGAGCCGCTGATGATCCATTGAAATTGAGCTCTCTCTCTCTCTCTCTCTCTCTCTCTCTCTCTCTGCTCGCTCTCTCTTCTCCCGTCTCCCACTCTCCCTCTCCCTCCCTCTCTCTTTCTTCAGAAATTATACAGTCGACCTAATTTCGGGTCCAGCCCCACTGTAACAGTAACTGTGTAATGTACCAGAAGTACATCATATGTTTTCCGAAGGTGATGGAGGTGAAGTTCCCACACTGTCCATCCCTCTGGGTCCCTGCCCTCCACCCCCCCCTCCACGTCTAGTACATCCTCCCAAGGTGTATTTAGCTCAGGGTTAGAGCATAGGACTGCAGATCTAGAAATTGCATGTTCGAATCCCCCCTGCATGTTGCTTTGAAGACAAATGTCTGCTAAATGGATACTGTGTTATTAGAACTTGGCTGTATGTGTGTTTTTCACACCAGCCAAACCACTTGTGTGCTTGACGCTTGGCCTTGCTTGCTGACGGGCCAAATGAGCTTTTGTAATTTGTCCCATCGCATCATTTGCATACATTTGTACGTTTTTCTGTCGTGAGAAGTCACGAGCGAGGACCCGCTACATGCTGATTGGCTAGCGATCGAGGCTAGGGCGTGCTGATTGGTCCCGGTGTGCCGTCGTGGCGTCATGCTCCCAGCTGCTGGTGACAGGGGCGCCGCCCAGAGGTGTCATCATCCTGTCCTGTGTCTCTAACCTCGCCCCCCCCCCCCCATGGCCATCCGTCACCCGTTGCTCGCCGACGCCTCACGGACCAATCAGGCGAGGTCTCGCGGGACACCGTGTCACACATTTAAGGATGCATGACAAAGTGCTCCTTGATTTCCCAGTGGCCGCTCTCTGCAGCCTGTTCGCACCGTCGTAGACACACAAACGCACGCGCGCACACGCACGCACACACACACACTGACGCCTTCACATGTGACACGGGACATGTGTCAGAGGAGATCACGTCAGCGGCTGCTTGAAGACCCAGGGAGTTTGGGATCTCTCATTTGCATTGCCAGTCATTCTCCATGAGTGAAGATAACAAGTTTGCGCCGGCACATATGGCGACGACGGCGCCGAGCCGAAAGACGAACGCCGTCGCCTCGGAAGGCCACGTCGCCGAGAATTCGATCCTGTCACACAACGCCGCTCTCGAACCGGGAGGGGTGGTTAGATTCCCGGCGTGTACGGGGAGCACACCAAACCCAAGTCTGGTCTCTAGCGAGAAGAGGTCAAAGGTTAGGAAGAGGAACGTCGCAAAGGTCACACGCCAAAGGAAAAAAGCGCTCGGTGGGGCCTGTTCCTGGGATTGATCTTCCCTTCACGTTCCGTCTCGCTCTGCGGCGGGGAAGAGACCGTGCAGTAGCACCTGCTCCGGTGCTCTCACTGTGATGTTGACATTTTCAAATGAGGAGAAAGCTCAGAGTTTGACCTTTTTTGGCGAGGTTTGTGTCTGCGCTCGTGGAATGGACTGCTCCGTGGCTGCGGGAGAATCATCTCAAATGGAACTTCGCCACGGTCCAAAAAAGGGAGAAAAAAAAGTCACCCGTCCTTGACCTCGCGTCAAATAGAGATATTGTCCCGGTGGAAAAAAGGCACTTCTGACCTCGACGCTGTGAGCTCTGTGAGTCCACACTCACGTGGAAAGAGGCACGGACAACAACAAAAAAAGAAGAAGAAAAATAAATAAAAAAACGAGAAAAAAAAGACAAAAAACAAAAGATAGCAAGAGAGTGTTCTCAGCCACTACTCAGTTGCACGCGGCTTTTATGCTGGATGAAAGCAGAACTTCAATTGGCGAAGGGGGCTTTCAGCACGGGTGTGCAGAGGGACGCCGGGAAGAAAGGCCCACCGTAATGTTACACAGCCATTTGCGCCACACTTTTCCTACAATTACAGGCTTTCTCTAAAAGCGGCGTGTTTGTAATGGGCGACTGAGACAACAATTGCGACGGAGGAGCTTTGAAGCCCAGGCTCCTGACAGACTGGGTGGAGAGTGTGTGTGTGTGTGTGTGTGTGGTTGTTTTTTGGGGGTATGGAGGTGTGCGGGGTGGAGGAGGTGCGTATGTGTGTAAGCGTGTGGTGTCTGGGGGGGTAGGAGGGGGGGGTAACAATGTTCCTATACGTAGAAGTGGAACAGAATCCCCCCAAAGCCAACATCAAATCACAGATACAGCGAGGGGGTGAGGTGCCCCACAGAGGGTATTAAACCACCGTCAAAACAAGCACAAAGACACAGAGAGACAAAGTTCCACCTCGTGGAACGCAGCTATCAATCAAACAGAGTTGGAGTAAAGGTACCGAACGGAGGAAGTCAATCGGCTTGTGCTGGGGAAGCCTATTTACCAGGCTTGGGTGAGAAAGTAGCAAACAGTAATTGTTTGTGACACAAAGCCAGTGCTTATCCAAAAACCCAACACTGTCCCTGCCTTATGAGATCATAAATCAATTTACCATCCTGTGTGCTCTAGGTGTTTTGGTATTGGAGTAATCCTTTTAATAGAAAACACATTCCCTTTTTACCCAGTTGATGGATTATCATTCCCCTCTCAGAATTCCAGATCTGACACCCAACTGGTGGAATTCCAGGTGAGGCTTTGTGCGGTCTGTGTGTGTGTGTGTGTGTGGCTGTCTATCTTGCGTGTGTGCGTGTGTGTGTGTGTGGTACCTGTATACATCCTCCTGAAGCAGAGCCGTGCACTTACCGCAGTGTTGTGTCTCGTGTTGGTATGTGAGGTTCGCTCCAACTTGATAGGAGGCGGCATCACGTTCCGCCCCCATCCTCCGTCCTCGATCACGGAGAACACAATAACTCTCTCCAGACTCCGGCGTCTCAGTGCTCACACTCAATGATTGATTTTCACTCCATCAATTAGGCATAAAGGTGAAGAGATGAAATGCACCACGGGACGGCGGGCGGATGGGCTCCGACAACAGAATTCATCACCTCTCCTTCATTTCTCATTCGCTTCTTTCTTCCTCCCTTTCCACCTGGCTTCACCCCCCCCCCCCTCTCTGGTGTGCAGGGTGGGGAGGGGGTGGGGTTGAGCTCAGGTGTGCTGCAGACAAAGCCGCGGAGAGCGCGAGGGAGGCATTTCTCCCCCCCCCCCCCCGGGCTGTTTTCGTCGCCGTGACGTCGAGGAGTGATAACACCGGCGGGCCTCGTTCCGCCTCGTCTCCGGCCGGGCGGGCGGCTCTGTCAGCGAGTCACGCCGGCCAGCCGGGCGGGAGAGCCCCGGGATTGGTCGTCTCCTTTGGCATAGCTGCCCGAGTCGGATGTGTTGCTTCCTGTCCTGTTTGGTCCCAGCCAATCAGGAGCCCGGCATGGAGTTCATGGCCGTTGTTGATGTCTTTTTGTGGCACAGGTGTCTTAGAAGTGACTTATATCACACACACACACACAACGTCTCAAACACACTCTCTCTCTCTCTCTCTCTCTCTCTCTCATACCATCACTCTTGAGAGAGAGAGAATGTATACATTCTGATTGGCTGTTTTTGGAGTCTCTTGGATGGAGTATCAGAATTGATGGCCGGTAGACTTTTAGCACCTGTATGGTGTTTGTAATTAGGTTAAATATACGAGCACGGACACGCACGGGAAAGGCTACATTTCTCAGCCCCCTCACAATTTATAGCTGCCATGTGATTTCCAAAGGCCTGCTCTAATGCGCTCATTTGCATCCAGACATATGTACCTTGCGTGTGTGCCCGTGCGTGTGTGCGCGTACGCATGTGTGTGTCATGTGTCATCGCGGCCCACACAGGCAGACGCGCTAACCGTTTGTAAAAAGCGCCTCCGGTTAGCGTGAATTGGCCTGACAACCACATATTACCAGTGATATGAGGGCCTGGCAACAGTTGGATTGGCAGTCAACAACAAGAAGACGATGTCCATTGTTATTGTAATGGCTGTATGCATTCTGGTTTTCATTTCACGCTGTGCCCTAATGTCGGTGCGCCACGCTATCTGTCTATCACATAAGTCTTCAGCAACAGCTGTCTATTCTACTAGGGGGGGGGGTGTCCCTATCACATGCCTGATCATCTCCCTGGAATAACGGCTCGTTAATGACTGTAATTAGTGAGGAGATAATTATAATGCCTGGTCATCGGTAGAGACCAGGCCGTGTTTCCACCGAGAAGGAGGTTGTATTTCTTCCTGCTTTCTAATGGAGTGAAGCCGCGGTTGGGATGGTGCTGGTGACCCCTTCTGGTGCCCTGGAAGCCGGAGGTGGTCGTTAGTCTGTCATCGCTGTCAGCTCCAGCCCCCGTCTGTCAGATTAGAGAGCGGAAGCATCAAAGTGGGTCCGTGAAGTACCGGTTTGATGAGGTAACTTTCAAATTGGACGCCACTGTGGATGGCTGTGCTTAATGACAGGAGCAGTCAGCCAACCAGCCAGCCAGACGGCTTGTCTGGCTGTGTTGGTGATTGGTTGTACGAGGAATTCAGAACTCAATCTCTCCCCCTCTGTTGCCCATCATCACAATATTTCAGTGGTGGTGGGGTGGGGTGGAGGGGGTGAGGGGAGAGGGAGGGGTAGGTGTCTTTCTCTCCAAGGTCTCTGTCCTGGTAAAAAGAGTCATTTTGCAAGGAGGACAGACATATTAACATGCATTCATGCACACAATCTGACTTTGACTTCAAGGCCAGGTAATTGGCTGAACTGTACAACCTGGACACACACACACACACACACAGACACACACACACACACTCAGACACACGCACACACTCACTCAGACACACACACACCGCCCCATTACCACAGTTGGCCTTCCAGGTTCATGGACCCGACAAAAGGCCTGGGAAGAACTTGCATACACAGTAGTGTGTCTATTCCACCTATCTCTCTCTCTCTCTCTCTCTCTTTATCTCTCTCTCTGTTTCTCATGCACAAAATCCACACATATCCACACAATCATCCCCCCCCACACACACACACATACACACACACCCACACAGACATCCATCCCCCAGGCTATCAGACAGAGTGGGGGCCTGGTGAAGACAGGCCCATTGACAGGCCAGAGTGGCAGTAACTTATTGTCTATTGATGGAGTGTGACAAATCATGTGGGAACGCAGGGGTGCGTAGCAGGGAGGGCTAGCTTGTGTGTGTGTGTGTGTGTGTGAGTGTGTGTGTGTGTGTGTGTGTGTGTGAGTGTACGTGTGTATGCGTGCATGTTTCTGCCTGCTTGTGAATGCTTTTGTGGGTGTGAGTGTGCCAAGTCTGTGTGCGTCTGTGTGTGCGTCTGTGTGTGTGTGTGTGTGTGTAGGGTTTTTTACAGCAGGGTGGGCGGGCAGAGTCGGGGACCCTTCACAGCTCATTTAGCCCAAATGGGGCCACCTGGGTGGTGGAGGAACTCAGTGGGGCGGCCCTGGCACTCTGGAGCCCCGCTGACAGGCCCCAAATATAGGGGCGCCTTCGGCCAATTAATCAACACCGCCACTCTGACAAATCACCACACTCTGACCTAATGAGAGAGAGAGAGAGAGAGAGAGAGAGAGAGAGAGAGAGGTATGAGCGATGGAGGGATACAGGGGAAGGAGAGAGCCAGAAGGAGAGAAGGAGGTAGAGGCTGGTGGAAGGAGGGAGGGATATGGTAAGAGAGAGGACGTGAGGAAGAGAGGCGAGGTGAGATGGGAATTAGAGCTAACCAAGAGCGATTTACAGAGAGAAAGAGAGAGAGAGGTAAAGTGAGGTGGCTTTAAAAGAACACGGGGAGAGAAAGAGAATCTGGGACTATTGCTGTGACTCCCTGCAGGGGGTCCTGAGGATAAATAATGAGGTCAGGAGCACAGGGGAGTGTAGGAGGGGAGGAGGACAGGACAGGGGCCGACGGCACACCTAACCATACCTCGATTCTTCCTCCGTTGCCGCCTCGCACTCGATCCACCACGCCAAACGACTCTGTAATCCACCCCATCAAAAATCAACTCAAGGAATATGAATAGTCTAGGCCTCGGTTGCTGTGGCTCAGAATAGATTAGCGCTGCTTGGACATGTGTAGGTTGGAGCGAGAGCAACAGTGATGTATGCCTCTGTCTAAAACCCGCCCTGGAGCCAGGCAGCTTGCATCTCATCTTCTCCCCACCAATCGCAGGTCTAAATCAAATTAGCGAGGATCAGAGGTGAAATCGGAGCCTTCGACGGCAGCCCGCGTTCTCTAATGAACCCCTATGGCCATCGCCAGCATATTAGACTCCAGCCAAACCCCAGCAAACTTCGCAATAATCGTTATGTAATTGCATGTCAGATTTCCCGTTGCCTTGACATTTGGAATGCTCAATGGCAATATCCTCCCTCTTTCTCCATCGGGAACCCATCCGTTAAAGGTGGTGATTGGTTCAACCCCCACCAACCTGTATTTTCCTCCATTCAGAGGGCCAGAGTTGCAGTAATTATAACAAATCTCTATTGATTTTGCTATGAAGCTGCTGGTTGGTCAAGAAAGGTACTGTGGACAAATGTTGTTCTTCAATAGCTAATATCTTTAAAATATAGCTGCAAGCAGCAATGGTGGATTCCTCCTCAAAATGACTCCTTACAAAGGAACCGTAAAAGCTCATTTCAACCTGCAGAAATCTAAAGCTCTCCATGCAACAGGATTTGAACCAAAAGCCCCCAGGTTATAGATGCTACGCTTTAGCAAACAGAGCAACAGACACCGTCATGTTTTTTGACAAACGTGACCTTTATACAGTGGCCAATGCAGTGTCACGATATCGATATAAACACAACTTTCACAGACATGATGTAAGAAATCCAATACGTTGGCTAGATGAAGCATGGTCTTATCTACAAAACACAATAGTTATGGCTATTTATGTGTAGTAATCCCCTCAGAGTAAAACATTACACTTATGACTATGCAGCTAGACTACGGTCAGCTAGCTACTGTGGTGTACCTGGCTTGCTTTGCAGTGGCTTACAGTCTCACTAAAGTAAGTAAGTAAGTAAGTAAGTAAGACTTAACTAAGAGATAATCAGTGTGTCATGACAGGCTCAAATAAACACTTCAGTTGAATCATTGCTCTGTTTGACAACTGGAGGATTGTCCAGAAGACCAGAAACCTCCTGATGGAGGAATCCTAATGAATGGCTGTGTCCAGAAGGCTGACGTTTTGTCCAGATATACAGCTCTGGAAAAAGTTGCACCTTTTTTCGTTGCTTTCCAATAACGTTGAGAAGGAAAGTTTCAAGTGAGGAACAGAAGGGTTCAACTTGCAGTGGCCTCTTAAAATGAACCCTTCTGTTCCTCGCTCAAATGTTCTCCTATGGCAAGCATTGTCCGTTTTGGTTCAAGTTCAAACAGCTGTAATTCAGTCGTATCAAGTTGACATTTTGCAGGGTACTTCAGAGTGATGCCATCTTGAAGCCGGTTAGGTTTGATAACCATCAGTCAAAATGATTTATATGATTACTTGATTTAAAGACACATAGACATTGAAGCAATGTGGACATTAACATAAACACACCCTTGTCAGCCATTTTGTATTGTACACATTTGTCCTAAATATCAAATGGAAAGACATCAATTCTAATGTACGAAAGTCCAAGCCAATTGGACCTACTGTTTAAGACAAGGATAATTTGGTAGGTTTTCCCACATTGTCACTTTGCAGCAAGGGTCCTAATGCCCTCCAGTTTCTCCACCTGATAGGAAGTGGGCCCTCAGATCTAAGTTGGAGCATCTCTGAGCCCCCTGCTTATTACCATGCAGCGTGGCACCGGACCCCGGGGTGTGTATGCACAGGGAACCCCCAGTATTGAGCTCCTGCCGTCCTGCCTGCAGAGCGCGCGGGGGGTGGGGGGGGGCTCTGTCTGAAGCGCTAAGCCGCAGCCTGTCGGCCCAAATCGACTTCCTGCGATGGAGAGGCCTTGTGGTGGATGCACAACGGCATGCTCCTCCCATCCATTACCGGCCCGTGTTCCTCCATGTTTCCCCTGGACGAGACACCTTATTGGGTATGCACACGCCATCTGGCCCATTCACTCACTCTGGCTCGTTGGTGAAAGTGTTAGTGGTGCCTGCATGCCCGTGCGTGCCGTTTAGATGCGGTGTTTTTTATACACGCAGAAGGACCTATAGACACGTTGAGCCTGGTCAGCGAAAGAACAGCGAGTGAAGAGACTGTGTGAAGTTCATGAAGCCATTCCACTGTAAATGCAGTGTTTGTTTCTCCCGTCGCTGCGTCGGCGTTGTCGACGGCAGCACACGCCCACAGCCGCCGGTTCAACCGTGTGCCGCTCCTAAACCTGCTGCCGTGTTCCTCAGGTCTGGGACGTCCCCCGGAATCACACGCAATCCGACTCATTGAGAGTGACCGAGCGTGTGCACGCGCTCACGTGTTTCCATGCACAAGTGTGTTACTCATTCCAAGTGACGCGCGCGTGCGTGTTTGCGTGTTGAATAATGTGTGTGTGTGTGTGTGTGTGTTGGCATGCCAGCTCTCATGCTTTGACAATAGGCCCTCAAGGCAGTAAATCCTGACAAGGTGAGCTGAGTCTCTGAAAGGCTTTTCACTGGCCCCCTTATCTCTTTCTCACTTCTGTTGGAGGCTGGAGTGAGAGAGCATTATAATTTCATTATAAGCCAAGGAGGGAAAATACAGTCTACTGATAGGAATCTGTAGATTAGACGCCCCAGAACAATAAATTATGCAGAGTGTTTGAAAACACATACAGCTATAATTAGGTGGCATTTGATTTTAAATGAGGCGACAGCGAGGGCTTATTTATCTCCTCAACCCCCTCCTAAAACGGGCATTAGCATGGGGGGAAACGAGTTGTTTGAAATGGTAAGAGCAGGGGTGTGTGATCAGATGGGGCCAAAGGCCGCCCCCACCCCCCCCACCCTGCCTCCCCCCCAGCCCCCGGTCCCCCGCCTGTGGAGGCGGGCGGGCGGAGGGGGGAGGGCGGGCGCACCGCTGGGAAGAGCGTTCACACTCGCAGGTGAGATCAATGTCCTCGCGGGGCTAATCGGTTCACGCCAGCCTGGGACTATTAGCTAATAATGTCATTACTGTGACCATGGAGGCTCTCGCTATTTACATAGCCGCCCCTCTCCAGCGTGGCGTGATACGGAGCTTTGCCGGGCCTCCTCACTCACTTGGATGAAAAGAGGAACCATTAACTTTCGCTTTGAAGACTCCGCCGTGGTCTCTCCAGGGATTTTTCCTCCTTCGAAGACTGGCATATACTATTCCTATTGCGCATTATAATGATTTGGGGGGGGGCGGGGGGGGGGGGGTTGAATAAAGTTTTGCCGTATCAATGTTTCCAAGCATGCTTTGTGTCAGTCAGTACACTCAAATCCTCTGTGTATGTCTTGGGTGTGTTTTATAGTTTATATATGCACAACTGACAAAGAGCAGCTGCTGAATAAGTGATGGCCTATTTTCTGGGAGCATATCTAGGTGAAATCGGGATGAATGTGTTTTTTGTTCCTCCGCATGCTGTTGGTTCAGGGGGGGGGGGGGTGGGGGGGGCGAATGAGAGAGAGAGAACACTCACCATGTGAGGGGTTCGGGGGGAAAAAGCTAAAGTTGCTGTCTGTTTACCGGGATCACCTTTGTTCATTAATTCATGGGTGAAGTCTGGCTATGTTTTATGTATACCCCGTGTTCTGTAGGCTGTGCTGGGGCTCGGGTTGAGGTGCTTGCGTGCGCGTCGGGCCATGGTGGTACTCAACTAAAAACCCGTCTCGCACTGCTCCTCTCCTCTCGTCTCCCTGGACTGTGGCCTGTCCTGATGGAGATGACAGATGTGGTGCTGTTTGATCCCAGGACCTGAAGGCTGGCTGGCTGAAGCCCTGGGCAGGTGTCTCGCTGCTCCTGCTCGTTACTGCATATCTACAGGGGGGAGCGAGGGAGGGAGGGAGAGAGAGAGGGAGAGAGAGGGAGGGAGAGAGGTAGGGCACACACCTTCACTGATACAGCCATTAAAACAACATTAAAACCGAGTGTTTTACATCTTTCGGCCTGCCAGGCATGTCCGGTCGACCAGCCCCGCTCTGCTTAACATTTGTTTGGGTTATGAGAAGAGGCGGTGGCGGTGGGTTGCTCCTGAAGGGAGAGAGAGAGAGCTAATTGATGGCTGTGGAAGGAGACACACAGCCCCGGCGTGTGAGAGGTTGTCAGGCTCCGGCGAGGCGCAGCGCGGGCGGCTGACTGAGGGGTAATGATTTAGCTCGAGTAAAGAGGTCTTGAGCTCCCAGCCCCCCCCCCCCCCCCCCCCCCCCCCCCTGCTCCCGGGGTAGCTATTTCCGTGCGAAGGCGCCAGCCGCCGCGATGGCAGCAGCGTCGGCCGAGCCCCCTAACAAGAGGCTGAGTCACGCAGCCCTGACACGGAGGAGACGTGTCACGCTGCTGCCACCCTGCTGCCAGCCTGCTGCCAGCCTGCTGTCACCCTAACCCTGGCTCACGCTCCGGAGCCACTCTACGCGCTCCGTGTGGAGTCAACTGCTCAACTCCAGCGATCACTGTTTGGTTTTTTTGTGTTTGTTTTTTTTACATGCATACTGTACATATATGAGTACTTGCTGTGTGTGTGTGTGTGTGTGTGTGTGTGTGTGTGTGTTTGTGTCCAGAGTGAATCCTGTGATCCAGAACACCTTGAGTAATCATGTATGGAATTACGACAGTGTTGATAAGAATGTAATTGCTACCTCACTGTCTGCTAGACAAATACATTTGGACCCAGGCAAACATATTAATATGGAAATATCTCCATTAATGTATAGCCTGGCATCAATTATTTATTAATTAGGCTGCTGCAAAATGTACTCAAACTTTTACTGGCTGACTGGAGAAGATTGAGCCTGGAATATTTCTACACATCCTGCAATGTTCACTAAAATTCCAGAGTTATCTGGACTTCAGAGAACGCAATTCGATTTTTTTTTAATAATAGCCCATGAATGCATTTGAAAGATGTCCGTTTCTTGTAAAATCTCACCTCAGGAAAGTCACATGAAACTATGGAAGCCACACCAAAGGGAGTCCAACTCTTATCTGATTGCTGGCCCCGAACTTTGTTGCTGTGATGTTTCACAACTGTATATCTCTATCATCCCCTCCCTATCCCCTTCCCTCCCTCCTCCCTCTCTTCATCCTCCCTCCCTCCCTCCTTCCATCCTCCTCTCTTCATCCTTCTGTAGTTTGGGCATTAGGGTGTCGCCAGCGTAAGGAGGGGATCCAGATCCAGGGGTTTATATCTGGAGAAGACCCTTTGGTCTCGGCCGCGTCCTCTGATGTGCCGGTCTCATCACAGCTGGGATTTGGAGTTTAAAGCTGTGGCGTGGATGTGAGGCGCCCCCTCTGTGCGGGGGGGGGGGGGGGGGGGGGGGGGGGGGGGGGCGGCGTGCGTGCGTGAGCGTCTGCCCGCGCGCGCGCCCGTGTGTGTTTACGTGTCTGGTGAGCGCCAATCGTTTCAAAAGGTTGCTCCCGGATCTGTCGGCAGGACGTTTGATCACGCTCTCCCCCCGCCCGCTCGTCTTCCCCCTTGGCGCCCCTCGAGTCGGAAGGACGCGTGCTTGCTGGGCGCCGGGGCGGCTTTGACACGGCGGCAGGAGGGCCGGGGCTCTGCTCTGTTTGTCTGTGTGAGTGTGTGTTTGTGTGTGTGTGTGTGTGTGTACCCACTGGCCACGGCTATAGAGAGGAGCCCCAGATGCTCTCCTCCCCATGACTGAGGTGGACTACAGAGACAGAGCGAGGGGTCTTGCATGAGGAGAGAGAGACTCACGTAAGGTGTATGTGTCCCTCATCGGGATGGAAGGGTTGGAATGGGACTGTTTCACAGGCCTGACCCCGTGGATCATCGCAGAATGAACCGAAATAGACCAGACAGTATCCTCTGATCTAATAATAACTGGATACGCCAAGCAAGGAAAAACGTCCTTCCTGTCTTTCGTCCGACAGGTCCTTTTCATCGCTATGAACGTAGGTAGAGGCAGTGGAATCCCGCTTATTCTGGGATAGTAGGTTCGATTGGGTTGGTGGAGTGTGACCTGCTGGACGAGTGGGGTTCGAGGGCTTCGAGGGCGGGACAGATGGGGGAGTAGAAGGTCAACACAGTGGATCTCTGTCAGTGGCGGTAGTCTCTGCCCGGAGCGTAATTCCTTCTGTCAAGTCCCCGTCTTGTCAATATTCAGATCCAGCGTGCTGTCCGATGCTTGTCAGTTACAATCTCCCTCCGGCTTGCTGCAGGGGGAAAGGCACATGTCCAAATTGAATCGGAGTTGACTTCTCGATGGAAATTGAGTTGAGCGATGACCTCCGCCATGCTTGGTGAACTTGTCAGTTACTCCAACTTAAGCAGGTTTGCCGGGCGGCATCTCCTCCTGCACCCCCTGCTGGCTCGAACCTCTCGCGCGTTTCACTGTCATCGGAACGTTTGTGTTACTTGATGAACAGTGATGTTCCGTAGAGCCTATCTGGTCGTCACGGCTGCCGAGTCTTGTCTAACAGTGTCGTGCAGAAGAGCAGGGGCAGTGTTGTGTTGTAGCCTGGTGTGACATCTTCATTACGAGACCAACGCTTGGCCCCCTCCCGGCCTAAAACAGCACAGCACAAAACAGCCTAGCCTAGCCCAGCCTATCCCCGCCTAGCGTAGCCTAGCCTAGCTTATCCCAGCCTAGCCTATCCCCGCCTAGCCTAGCCTATCCCCGCCTAGCCTAGCCCAGCCTAGCCAATCCCCGCCTAGCCCAACCCAGGACAGGTTACCTCAGGACTGCTCCCTATCCCAGACACGTCTTACCCTGGGCATGCCTGGAAAGGCATGACCTTTGGAAAGTTTAGCACTTTAAATATTTAGATTTGGGTTATGATGGATCCTTGGGGCCCTCTAGCATGTGTGAAGCCTCTGATTAGACCATGTGTCAGACTCATTTAGCAGAGTGTCTGGGGGCCCGCAGGCCTCTTTGTTTGACAGACACCCTTTTAAACAAACACAGGTACCTGTCACAGATTGGCCTGGCACACAACACAGCACAAACACACTAGTCTGAGGAAAACCACTCCCACCACTGACAGCTCCCCACATCCCTCTCTCTCTTTCTCCCCCTTTCTCTCTCTCTCTCTCTCTCTCTCTCTCTCTCTCTCTCTCTCTCTCTCTCTCTCTCTCTCTCTCTCTCTCTCTCTCTCTCTCTCTCCCTCCCTTTTCTTGTTCTTTCTCCCTCCCTCCCGCCCTCTCACCCTCTCCCTTTCTTTTTCCTCTCTCACTCTCTCACCCTCTCTCTCCTTCGCTCTCTCACCCTCTTTCTCCCTCTCTCTTTCTTCCTCTCTCTAGCTCTCCCTCCCACTCTCTCCCTCTCCCTTTGTCTTTCTCCCTCCCTCTCTCTCTGTGTTGCTCTTTTTCTCTTTGTCATATCCTTATTTCGACGGCAAATGAGATCAATACAAGTTGATGGGGTGTGATACAGTTCTGTGTATGTGGTATTCGGGTTAGTCATTGTGCTGTGCAACAACAGACACGGCTTACGACTGTGTTCACGTTCAAATACTTCTAAGCCACCTTTTTTTTCTTCTCCCAGGGACAATCTCCTGTGACATCAATCCTGTAAATATATGAGTCTTAATATGTGTGTCCTATTCTGTATTCAGAGGAACCGCCAAGTCAGCAAGTACAGTATTAATGCATGAGAAATGAGCCCAGCTCATAAGAATTAAAGGGTAAGGCTCCACTTATTAAGATGTAAATTTCCACGGGAAACTTTCTAAAATGAGGATACCGTGAAGTTATTGTCAACTTTAGCCTACTTAGGCATTTCTAAAAAGCTTTGTTTTGTTGAAGTTGCTGAAATGAGATACACACAAATAAGTCTTATATTTTTAGTGCGCCTCAAGAGCTAAGTAGACCTACTGCATGTGTGTGTCTAAAAGACACATTTCTCCAAAACTAAAACACTACTTTGTGAACACCACTTTTTCATGTGCTGTGGACAAACAATGTTTGTAACATGAGCCGGTTGTTGATGTAGCGTTGATGCATATTTGAATGTCGCCACGCTATTCCACATCCTCTCTCTCTTTCTTTCTTTCTTTCTCTCTCTCTCTCTTTCTCTCTCTCTCTCTCTCCCTTTTTTTTACAGATTTGCACTTAACACCTTCCTGTGGAAAGGCTTCTCATTCATCAAGGGTGTTTGTCCCAGTGACAAGCAGTGCACCTCCTGCATATCAATATCAGCTAAGACAATGCCTCGGTCTTCTCAGAAAGTAACCTTCAGCTAAATGTCATTCTGCTTAATCCTATTTGAAAATTAAACATTGAAAAACCTTTACCGCTCCTTCCTGCCCTGCTCCCCCCCCCCTCTCTCTCTCTCTCTCTGGCTCCCCCCCTTCTCTTTCCCCCTCTTCCTCCACCCCTCCCTCCTTCCCTCTCTCTCTCTCTGTCTGTCCATTTTACATGTTGGTGACATTTGTAAATATGATATGGCTATTATTATTTCTTTCTCTCTCTCTCTCTCTCTCTCTCTCTCTCTCTCTCTCTCTCTCTCTCTCTCTCTCTCTCTCTCTCTCTCTCTCTCTCTCTCTCTCTCTCTCTCTCTCTCTCTGTGCGTTATTTGTTTTGTGGCCTGCGCATCATGACTGACCACGGATGATAAAGGGAGGTGATTAGATATTTATTGACCTGGGCTCGGCTGTGATCCTTCGCTTCCTTCACTCCCACTGTCCCCATCCACACCCGGAACGCCTCGCTATGGGGTGTATTACTGGATAGAGTCGTCGCCCCCTACTCCCCCCCCCCCACCCATCCTTCCCCTCATTGGACAGTGAACGGCCCTGTCATGGAGACCCAAAGAGGGGGGGGAGGCCAGGGGTGTGTGCGTGCGTGTGCGGGAGACAGTCTGAGTGACGGAGAGTAAGGGCCATGGAGGAGAGCGCAGACATGTGAGAAGGGAGCCATGCATCAAACGCACATATTTACATAAACAAATCCTCCCCGTATAGACGGTAATTACCACGGTGACAGTGCGGCAGGAGGAAGAGAAAGAGGATGTCTGATTCGGCCAGATATACACAATGGCTGAGGCTGAAACTCCATCAAAGTGCTTGCGTGGATGGGGCCGCTCTCCTTTGTATGCACAGAACGTATCGATAGCCAAAACTCCTTTTCTCACTCATCTGCGATACATCTATACGGCCACGTTTGAAGATATGGAGAACGTGGCGAGACGGAGAGAGAAGGAGTGCGGCAGGGAATGAAAGGAGACAGAGAGATTGCAATGAAAATGCAATCATTTACAGTTGGATAGAGTTCTCATTGGACGGTGTGACATGACAGTTCAAAGATTCTGCCCGTGGCTTTCAGTCTCTTTCTCCCTCTCTCTCTAGATAGAAACATCTGATTGACCACCCTCAAAGGGGTTTGAGTTTCTTCTGCTCTATGAATGAATCTCCATATACCCGTTCTTGTTGACATTATATCATAGTTCTGCACATATAAAGAGAGACAGAGACAGAAAGAGAGAGAGAGAGAGAGAGAGAGAGGGAGGGAGAGAGGGACAAAGAGAGAGCAAAAGAGAGAGAGAGAGGGAGAGAGGGAGAAAGAGAGAGCGAGAGAGAGAGAGAGAGAGAGAGAGAGAGACAGAGGTAGGGAGAGAGGGAGAAAGAGAGCGAAAGAGCGAGGGAGTGGTTTGCGTTTTTCTCGCGTTTTTCTCGCTCATTTTCCACCACTTTTCCGTGTTGGTGTGTAAAGAGCATCTTCGGGGGCCTACGGGAGCCCCCCCCCCCTCCTCCTGCCTGTGCTTGTGTCTGTAAAACACAGCGTTCTACCCAAGGTCTGACAGGAAGACCTCTGAATCTGACACATGCACACACTCAAACACCGAGGCAGACTCCCAGATGAGTGCTTCTGAGCGTACGTCGAGGCTGTGTGCCCCGGCACATGCTGTTGGTGTGTGTGAGCACTGTGTGAATGTGGGCATTAGGGTATTCTCCACTTGATCTCCGTGTTGAACCTGGCAGAGAGCACTCTGCTAGAGAGAGTGACAGGGCTGTGATTTGTGCACTCCAACAATAGGACTGTGATATGAGAGGGGATGAGTAAAAAACAAAACAAAACTAACATCTGTGTGTGTGTGTGTGTGTGTGTGTGTGTGTGTGTGTGTGTGTGTACCAGGTGGGAGATGCAGGACCCCACAGCTCTGGAGGATGAGGAGAAGGTCCTGGTGGACGAGCTACAGAGAATATACTTCCACCCCAGTCCTGAATCGGCCGGCCCCTCTCCAGCCCCCGCACAGCCCTGACGGAACAGGAGCATGTGGCCGCCATCGATCCGGATCCCCCCCCCCCCCGTCAACCGACGCTAGGTTGTTTGCACGTGCACGTGGGCGTGCCTGTGTGCTTGTAGACGTGTTGTTTTCTCTTTGATTTTTGTTGTGCATTCACATACTTTCTTTCTTGGATCGGAGACAGTTTGTTTGCCTATCAAGGGGAAGATGTTTCTAGGGACTGATCACTAGGATGTTGATGTTTTCAAGAAACTTGTGTACAGGCATTGGTGTCAGCATATTTTCCCCTGCTTACACAAAAGTAGTAGTTTTGTGGTATTTTGATTTCGGATTTTTACCACACGGCGATTGGTTATGTTTTCGCACGTCAAACTTTAGTTCACTGAGAACATTTACAACACTGTTTTCTGTTTTCATGGGGGAGGGGGGGGTGGGGGGCGTGCTGTATTTTTCATGCAACGAGACATCTTTTTGAATTAAACATGCTTTACGTTCTTCTACTTTTACAATAGTTTTGTTTCTGTGTATCTGGTTGCATACAAATCACAGCTCTTCAAATCAAAGCAACTCACATTGCTTTCCTCCTCATGGCATGCTTTCGTATCAGACATGGTGAATACATTTACAGTGATAGTGAATATCTCTCAAGTTGGCTAATTTCAACCACCTACCACATACTGGACGTCTGCAGTCTCATTGAGGAGAGGCCTGGGAGATTCCTTTCCCCAGATCCTTTGTGAACTGGTTCCTAATCTTTCAACACAATACAGTAAGAAAATATGAATGTATGTTTCCTCTCCCTAACCCCCTCACAAAGAAACATATACTAGGAGAAAGTTTGTAGTCTACCTCTTCAAACAAACGCATGACAAATCCATGAGCACTCATTGTGCACAGATATCTCACTCATAAGAGACATCACTCAAGGTCAAGGGGAAATGTAGGCAGGTATTGTATGGCATCACAGTCGCAATTGAATTTGTGAAAGAATAAGCACAGATTTGAATAGGGTATATAAGGAGATAGAGCACAAACCTACATAAACATTTTCGTTATTTGTGGGGAGCATTTATCATTCAATGCCACCTGGTTTCTCCTCTCGAATTGGCTTTGATACAGAATGTTTTCGATTTCAATTGTCAGAATAAACCCATGCATAACAAGTGCTCAGAGCACATTGGGTATAACCTCTATGTAGTTATTATTAGTGTCTAAGACGTCGATTCAAGAACTGAAAATCTATTCTTTTATTCATACAATGCTGGTGAGAACGTGTTTCATCGTTGTCGATGTGGATAGTGTGTGGCTGTGTCTTTAAAAATTCCTGATCGTCGGTTGTCTCAGTAACCCGGAAGCGTCCTGGCTTTCCGTATCACTACGATTCCTTCCTGTTTTATAAACAACAAGGAAGCACAGGATACTGGACAGTCGATAGTAATGGTATGTGGTTAAAGCAAAAATGCATGATTCTAAATTAGGCTGTCGGTCTTTCACTTGCACTGTATTTCATTTTTATCGGCTCTCGTCTCATCAAAACAGTTCGAGTTCCTTTACTTGTTGAGTGCATGCTCACATTCCCTGCTAATTATAAATACCATAGTTTGTGTTAACTACTTGTTTAATCACCATATTGGATAATACATGCATATATACTTGGATTCCAGTGCTTACAGTAGCAGCCTTTGTTGTGCAAGTTTAACAACACGTGTGCGTGACATACTCTCGTATGTTTAACAACAATGTTGCCAGTGCTCGCCGTGTCATACTCCTGCCGCCAAAACATCCTGCCTACTCCAAAATAATGTCGCTTACCTTACTCAATGTTTTTACACATTTATAACCAAGTTACAGCTTTGTTGACAATTTCAATCAAATTAATTGATTTCTAAAGAAAAAAATTATAATATATATATATTATGTTATCATGACGAGTCAACATTATGTGGGCTACCCCAGATGCTGAGACTCCAGCAGTCCAACTGTTCTGTTAATAACATATAATAACGTCAATAAATATATTTAGCCTACCATTTTAACATTATGCATTTCACTTAATCTAGGCCAACCTACAGTGACCCACGAGACCAGGAGACCCATGCTTACTCATCCTTGTGCGTTCCTGCCATTCATTCTGTGGATAACCATGGCCCAGGTTGCCGGCCAAGAAGATAAGGAGAAAACAACCGCCCTGAAAGGTAAGGAGTTTATTTTCTCTCATCATAATTCTCTCACAGTATCAAACTTTGCTTTTTCTAAAACAACTGATTCTCTCTCTCTCTCTCTCTCTCTCTCTCTCTCTCTCTCTCTCTCTCTCTCTCTCTCTCTCTCTCTCTCTCTCTCTCTCTCTCTCTCTCTCTCTCTCTCTCCCCCTCTCCCCCCTTGTGGCCTGGTCTCAGATCTGCTATCCAGGATCGACTTGGATGAGCTGATGAAAAAAGACGAGCCCCCCCTCATCTTCCCCAAGACCCTGGAGGAGTTTGAGTACGCCTTCAACGAGCGTGAGTGCGACAACAGGCACTCGTGTTGCGTCCTATACCGTCATGTTGTTCACCAGTCCTCAAGGGTGACATTTAACCTCTGTAAGCCAATATTGTGATCACTGCTGCCTATAACTCAGACATAACACCGGTATTAAGTTTGGAAGGCAAATTTCTCGGGTTTCATTCAAGACATCATACAGTTGGCTTTCTGTTTGACAGCTCCAGGAAACCCATCTCCCCACAGTCCCTACCGTGCCAGTACAGGTGTGGGGTGTCTGTGTTCCTGGCTCTTAGTATTCCCCAAACGTGGCCTCTCCTGTTGTGCTGCTTTCTGTCACCATCTCCCCTGTCTCTCCCCCGTCTCTTCCCCGGCTCTCCCCCGGCTCTCCCCCGTCTCTCCCCGGCGTCCCTGTGACTGCATGAGGAGAGGACATGTTGTGTATTCCACAGCCTGTCAGTAACCTACTCAGCCTTGCACTGTGCCTGACGGAGCATTAGCATAGTCTCACCGTCTTTTAGGAACGGGTGGACGGGCCGGCACAGACTGCCGAGAGAGAGAGAGAGAGAGAGAGAGAGAGAGAGAGAGAGAGAGAGAGAGAGAGGAGGAGCTCTCTCTCTCTCTCTCTCTTTGTCCCTGTCTCTCTTTCTGTCCCTCTGTTTGTGAGGAATATCATTTCTATTAAAACTTCACTCTTCCCCCAGGCTCTGTCTATAGCCAGCTCACCGCTGCCATGGCCGGGAGTCATTGTTAGAGCACCACCCTGGTTCCAAAAAGTTTTTAATTTGACCATGTAATGAAGAGAAAAAATATGAGTCTGTGTACAATTGTTGCGGGTATCTTAATCACTAAAGATGATGGCTTCATCACAGTAGCCCTCCGGTTTTTCATTACTAGGAAATCCAAGGTTATGTACACCTAATTAAGCCCCTAAATTGAGAGCAGAATGCTAATTACGACGGAAAAGGGGAGAAAAGTTGAGAAAAACGTATTCCTCGGAGATGATGTGTTGTTGAGGCGATGGAGCCGAACTCTCTCTCTGTCTCTCTGTCTCACGCACACCTCGCATGTAAGAGTTTCATTAAGATCCTCTCTTCCTTCTGTTAGTCGCTACTGTTCCCAGGTCCTCCTCGGCTCCCCTCTATGAATACATAATTGATTTCTCAAGGTAATTTTGTGTGGGTTCCTTTTCAAACCTGTGTTCCCCCTCCTCTCCCCCTCCTCCGCTCCATGCTCCAAGTTGTTTGGAAGCCCTTGCCAAAATATGTTGTCTAACAGCTCCCCGCAAAAGCCAACGTTGTAAAACTCACCACATGAGGTAAGGTAAGATTACCGTGGCGATGAAGAAGATGCGATTGTGTCATTTAAAGGAGGAGAATAATTGCGCAATCTCCTCGAAACATGTATCTCTGCTGTTAATGTGTAGTAATTGAGGAAATATGAGACCACAATGGCAGTTTGGGTGAAGTATGTGTACTTTGTACTATTTCAGTGTTTTTTTTTATTATTTATTTTTATGCATTTTGCAGTCGTATGATAGAGGTCACAATTCAATTTAACACTGTTTAGCGCTTCATTATCTGGCTGTGTCAACTGCAGGATAGATGGCCTCATTCTGCAGGTCTATATTTGGAGGATTTAACAGAAATAGAGGTAATCTTAAATTGCTCTCCCTCCAAAGATTACGTTTTGCTTGTTGCTCATTTTGTCTTTATTAGTAAATTAACCCGGGCTGTGGATGTACCAGACACACAGGTGTTGAAAAGTTCTCCCCACGGCTGGCGCCAAATTTGCATGAAATTTATTTTAGGTTAATATCCCTGTTTGTAAACTGTGGAGGATTTACTCGCCGGCTCAACTAATCGGCGCTGTTGCTCAGCCTCCCTGGGGTGGGAGTGTGTGTCGACGGCCGGCGGCTCGTGGCTGACGGTAGTGCCACCTGGCTGGGCATGGCCCTGAGCCTGGGGGGGGGGGAGGTGGTGGGGGGTGGTCCACAGTGAAGGCCGCTTGGCTGCCACCCAAACCACAGCCTCAAAGGGAGTGTGAGGAACAGTTGTGTTGGTCGCGGTGCCACCCCCCCTCCACCCCGCATCCCCCAGCCTGTCCTCAGATCTGGGAAGAAATACAGAGGTAGGCCAGCACAAGGTGGCCAGAGCGGTGGAGAGAGAGAGAGAGAGAGAGAGAGCGAGGGAGAGAGAAAGACAGGGATGCAGAGAGAAAGAAGGGGAGAGAGAGGGTGAGTTTCCGCCACACCAGCTGTCCGGGCCCGCTCTGCCAGACGTCCCAGAAGGCCATTGGAGTCGTGACTGGAAGAGTGCTGTGCGTCCACGGTCCTTGTACCTGCCAGATGGGGGAACGGCAGCCAAAGGCTTTTAATTGCATGAAGGGAGAGAGAGAGAGAGAGAGAGAGAGAGAGAGAGAGAGAGAGAGAGAGAGAGATGCAGGCAAGCCAAGCAGGGTCTCGGCTCACTCTGAACTCAAGGTCAAAGCTAGTTTGCTTCTTTTGACAGGCGGAACTACTTCAGTGTGTACAGATGGAGGCGGAGACCTAACAAGCACGCTCTCTCCCTCCTCCCCGTGCTTAGCCGTGCTCCCAACATTAGCCTCCAAGACAGTTTGAACAGGGTATACCTCTGGGTGAGCAAGTGGACGATTTGAGCCAGAGTTGAATGACTCATGAAAGCACAACAACACAACGGAGGCCAGTGAATGTGCTGTACAACTATACTGGAGGGTTTGAACAAGCAAATATTGACCTTGTTTTCACTCTGTCTTGTCTTTTCCCCCTGTCTGTCTGTCTGTCTCTCTGTCTGTCTGTCTCTCTCTTTCTCTGTCTGTCTGTCTCTCTGTCTGTCTGTCTGTCTCTCTCTTTCTCTGTCTGTCTGTCTGTCTGTCTGTCTCTCTGTCTGTGCCTTCCTGTCTGCCTGCCTGCCTGCCTTCCTGTGTGGTATCAGAAGGCCAGCTGAGACACATTAAGACCGGAGAGGCCTTTGTGTTCAACGCCAGGGAGGACCTCCACCGCTGGAACCAGAAGAGATACGAGGCGCTGGGAGAGGTATGCTGTAGTCCCTGCCCTCCCTACCACTCACCCACCACCACACTCCTCCTCATCACCTGTCAGAACACATGCCGGCACTCTGGAAATCTGTTTTGCACCCAGTGCTGGTCTCTTCAAAAGATATCCTTGCTCAAAGTCTTAAAAAAAAAAAATCACCATAACGTACCTGAGGTAGTTAATTAAAAAAAGAGAAAGGGAATGATTTTGACTCAAGTAAACTATAAAAAAATGATTGTTTTGAATTATTAAGGGGAACACTTTAATGATGGATGGGATGTACCTGTACTCTCAGATTTTTGAAATTGCAATAACTATCATTTGATATCTGGAAGCCTGTGTGTGTGTGTGTGTGTGTGTGTGTGTGTGTGTGTGTGTGTGTGTGTGTGTGTGTGTGTGTGTGTGTGTGTGTGTGGAGAGAGAGAGAGACACACAGTGTTTGTAAAGACAAGGACTTTCAAGGATAGGCACTCGGGTTTAGAAACTTACCATGACAACCCAGTGATCAGAATGTGTAGGTGTCAACGTGCCACTCAGCCCAAGTTGTTCTGATAACAGAACAACTCTCATCTCTATCTATACGTTCATCAGCAATCCATCACTCTCCAACAATGTCTCAGGCCATGCAATATGCATAAGCTAATCAGACAAATGTTTTCTTTTGTAATATTTCTTCATTTGCATCCCCCCGCTATTTGGCTTTAATTGTTCTGTTCATTCTTTGAAGTTCAAAGGCAACGATTGACTCTTTGGTGGGATTACCTGTGTGTTCTTTATGTCTAATCCAGGTAGCTCCTTTGAGAGCTAGCCTTTGGTGAACGCTCCCTCTCTTTTGGCGGCGGATGTATCTCCGAACATCTAGAAAGCTGCGAGCAAACATTTGGTAGCGAGCAGCCCAAAGAACACACGGGTGTTTAAACTTCCTGAACCTCCACATCAGAGGGGAACAACTCGTTTAGATGGAAGGAGGAGGATGTATGCTAATTTGATTCTGAGGTTTAACAACAAAAAAAGTCTCTCTTTTTCGTAAAGGAAGTCCGTTTTGGTTCTGGCTGTGCTAGTGAATACAAGTGTTGATCCAAGCTAAAGAGCTGAGCTAGACAACGGTTAGCGTTGCTCTATTCCCAGACCAGTGGCAGAGTCTGCAGTCAGACAGAATAGCCCTACATCAGTAGGTTTGATCTCCTGTCACAACCAAACCAGGACTCGACCATGACGTGTTCTCCTATTGGTTCTTGCTAGCGAGTTCCTGGACCAGAGCAGACCCTGTCTGGAAACCAATGAAACATCTTTGCGGCCGCCGTCTAGCCACGCACCAACTCGGAGCCCGTGTTCATCTTTTGTATCCAGGCGGCTGTGTCGTCCTTCTGCACCTGGTAAAGTGGTTTGCAGGGGAGAGAGGGACTTCACCCCCCCACTGCTCAGACCAGTCACTGCATCTTTTGAGGAGAGTGTTGCTGGATGGAAGTGCGGGAGCACGTGAAGACGGGTCAAGGGTTGATGGTGAGAGGGAGATAAAGCCTCCGTCTCTCCGTACGATGCCCCCCGCCGCCGCCCCCCTCCCCCCTCCGCCATGCCCTCAATCAGCCGTTCGAGAGAGCCCCCACCTGTACCAACAATGCACTGTAAAGGCTGCGCGAGACGGGGGGGGGGGGGGTGCAAGGAGTCGAGGCGCCCTCGCCCGTCTGTCCCTGGACGCGGTGAACGGCGCCCCTCCGCACCCTGTCCCTTTCTCTCTCCCCCCTCCCTCCCCCGCTCTCTCAACCACTAGCTGTCTTCTTTTTTTTCTTTCTTCTTCTTCTTCTTCTTTTTCTTCTCCACATATATTATAATTTTTTCTTCCGCGTTGACAAGCCGGTCTGCGGTGGGGAGCTCGCGCGGATGGCACGTGCGGGGCGACGACGGGCTGCATTGTCAGAGGCATCACAGCACCAGATGTCCAATTTGCACTTCAGCCTCGTCTGAATGGAGGGATGGGTGGAGGATGGAGGGATGGGTGGAAGATGTCTTGGTTTAGGGGCGCATGCGAAAGGGATAGGCTCACAGCTGGGTTTGAATACCGGGTGGGGGGGGTGGGGGGGGGGGGGGGCGTGCACGTGATTTGAGCGAGCTCCTGCTCTTCCTTAGCAGACGTTCTCGTAATTATCATGGGAATATGGAGATATTTCAGAAAGCGCTTTGATGATTCACTTTGCCTGGTTTGAGGACGACTAATGAACTGCGGCAGCCGTGCATACCTCCAACATTCCCGTTGCGCTCGTATCTCGGCTTGTGTGTGCGCAGCGCGCGCGTGTGTGTGCCTACTTTAAGATAGTTGTGTTCACAGGGACTCGAGTGATTAAATAACAACGTCGGAATACAACCCCGAGCCTGGTTCCGCACTGTCAGGCTAAAATGTAGTGTTTGTGTGCACGTGTGTGTGGTTTTGTGTGTGTGGACGTGTGTGTGCGGACGTGTGTGTGTGCGTGTGTGGCCAGAGGGAAATTGAAACCCCTCCTTACGCGCGCTCAGCCGTTACCCGTTCTCTCTGTGTTAACACGTCCCCCAATTGTCTTTAGTGGGTGTGTTAATACGACTCAGCGTGCGTGGACACACACACGTAGACGCGATGGGATGAGGCGTCGTGGAGAGATGCGCTCCGCTGAGCCCCCGTCTCCTACGCCTGGGAGGGCTTTCTAGTCGGACAGTCGTACGCTTGTTTGTCTGCCTTGCTGACATGTCTTTAGAGGGTGTGTGCCGGCTTGGGTTGGGAACACCCTGTTCTTTCAGTAGCATGTGATGTGTGTGTGTGTGGGAGTGTGAATGTGCACGCATGCGTGGGAGTGTGCGCGCATGCGGGAGTGCGTATCTGGGAGTGTGAGAGAATGCGCGTGTGTGTGTGTGTGTGTGTGTGTGTGTGGGCAGGGTCACCTCAACCTGTGTAAGGCTCAGTGATGGTGTAATTCCGGCTGTAAGCGATAGTTTCCCCTGATGGGTGACAAGTACACAAGGCTAGGGCCAGACCCAGATGGAACAGTATTAAGCTGTTAATAAATGAGGGTTTTTCTATCCTCTGCCTGCATCTGTGTAATCACACTCACACACACACACACACGCACACACACACACACGCACTCACAGATATACAATATTCTAATGAAGCAAACTCAGCCAGATGGCTGTATTATCAAGATTTTCTCTCCCCTTTCCTATCTCTTCCTTTCTCTCGTGCGCAGTCTCTCTCACACACGCACACACTCATTTGCACTGTGCAAACGGCTCTCTACTTTGTACAGTCAATAGTAGGATCTCAAAGGCAGCATCGGTATCCGTGTGGACTGTGGCCCCTGTATGGATGGTGGCTTCCCCCATGCTTAACAGACACACACACACACACACACACATAACACTCACTCCATTGGATCCCTAGACCTCCTACTGGGACCCTTCAGTCATGGGCTGTTCTGCTCACAGCAGAAAAGAATCTCCCTTAAAGAGAGACAGCAAATGGCAGCTGTCTCTTGATTTGTTGACTCCAATCCATCGTAAAATGCCCCTAGTGCTGGAAATCTGGAGAGAAGGAGGAATGGAGGGACAGTGGTAGAAGGTGGGAGCGATGGAGGACAGTCAGAGAGGATTTGACCTTTGCTGGTCTTTGTTGACCCCCGCACTGGTCAATAGACGGCCTTAAAGTAGAAAGACACTTTCTGCTTAGAAAGAAGAGCTCTCTCTCTCTCTCTCTTTCTCTCTCTCTCTCTCTCTCTCTCGCGCACACACACACACTCACTATTGCTCACCCTTTCTACCCCTCTTACTGCCTAACTCTCACTCCCTCCCCTCTGTCTCCCCCCCCCCCCCACCCCGACACAGCAGCAGCACGGAGCCCTTCTGGGAGTCGCTGCCTGCGAGCGCGCTCCCTGCGTCTTTGTTCCCCCCCCCCCCCCCCCCCCCCCCCCCCCCGCTCGGCAGACTTACTGACTGCACGCAGACAACAATGGGCCCTATTTTAATTCTCTGCCTGTTGTCGTACAAGGCAGCCTTTAAATAAACACCATCCTCATCTCCTCTTGCTCTCTCTCTCTCTCTCTCTCTCTCTCTCTCTCTCTCTCTCTCTCTCTCTCCTCTCTCTCTCTCTCTCTCTCTCTCTCTCTCTCTCTTGCTGTTGGCTTTGCTCAGCCGCCCATGCTGTGGCAGGCTTGCGTGGAGGGATTTAGTCCCCCCCCCCCCCTCTATTCCCGGGCTGGAGGGACGCTTCTTCTCTGGGTGCTGTCGCTGATGGAGCAGAGCCTAAACTTTCATTATGGAAACGGCTTTGATCTTGCCGCCCCGCACGTATATATGGCTGAGTGGCTTTCAGAGAGGGAACTGTGCCGGCCGACTGTCAGTGTGGATGCGTGTGTGTGCGTGCGTGTGTGTGTGCGCGTGTGTGTGTGTGTGTGAGAGCAGGTCTGTCTTTCAAGCACCTGGTCAAGCTACTTGCATGCCCGCAGTGTGGTGGTCATTGCAAGGCTTACACTTTCATACACCCCCTGAACCCCCCCCCCCCAGGCCCCCCCCCCCCCCCCCTTCCTCCATGTCCGGTAGATCATCTCCTTATCGCCCACGAGAACGGTCAGCCCTGACCAAGCATGACCGCTGTAATCAGAGAGTATTACACACACGCACACACACGCACAAAACACTCAATGTGGGAGGTCTTGATCTCTCTCCCTCTCTCCCTCTCTCTCTCTCCCCTCTCTCTTTCGCTCTTCCTTTCCGATGGGGGGCCTCCCCATATTTATTTGACCGCCAGTAGGGTTTACAAATAGACTTACCGTCACATAGGTCTTCATTAATACCTTTTAGCCATGAGTCAATGCAAGATGGGGGTCATAGAGAGGGGAGGTGTGTGTGTGTGTGTGTTCCGGGGATGTTGTTCCTGAGAAGAGAGGGGAGGGAGGGGTGGGGCTGAGTGAGGTCAGGTGGGATAACATTGGGCCACCCAGTCACACGCACCCGGTCAAGGCCAGCTATTCCTCCGTCCCTCTCCCCCGCACTCCCTTCATCTCTCTCAGCTGCTCCCCGATGTGGGCTTTGGCAAAACCCAAAAGACTCCTCTAGATTACCCCCCCCTGCCTCTGAGCCCTTCCTTCCTCCCTGATCCCCCCCCTCTCTCCTCGGCTCCTCACCACAACTCTTCCTCCCTAAACTAACCCCGGCGTCGTCCTCGGGACTCGGGGGCGGGGGGGGGGGGGGGGGCTCATCCCGGCCTTGTCCTCACCTCCACCGTCAGCGGCGGCGGCGGCAGTAGGAGGCGGCGCCTTGGCAGGATTAGGATGCCCCCCCCCCCACAGCCTCGGGGGCTAGCTCCCATCACCAGGCTGTGGTCTGCTCCGGGGGCCCATCTCAATAGTGCTGGGTGGCTCCCTCCGGCCCCCTCGGGTTCTCTCCACTCCTGGAAGTGGAGCCACTTAGCACTCCTTACCTGCAGGCCCCTTCCATTCTGCTGCTAATAACACTGTGTTAATTATGTGACAAAAAAAAAAAAAAAGGCTTCTCCTTATTACGCTGATCTGCTGCAGAGATGGCAGCAAGAGGCCCACGCAGAGAAGGGAGTGAGTGTGTGTGTCTGAATGTGTCTGTGTGTGTGTTTCTGTGTAGCCATAGGATACAGTGAGTTTGTTATTGTATGATTCTGCGGTTCATTGGACCTGAGGTGGGTTTAAACCCGGGCCTGCGGCGATACTGATCTCAGACCAGCACTTCCTCATGTGAATCTAATCCTCTTCCTCCTCTGACATGACCCCAGGTCTGCAAGTCTGAACAATGACTGCTTCTGTGGACCATCTGACTGTCCATATGGAGAGCGCGCACACACACACACACACACACACCAAAACATACACTTATTAAGAAATGGCTGGTTTTCTTGCAGGCTAAATTCGTACTGGTCCACTCTCGGCCCACCCACCGTCCCCAATCCCTCCCCTCCTCCCTCCCTCCTCCTTTCGCTCCTTCCTTCCATCCCTCCATCCATCCCCCCCCTCTCCCCCTCTCCCTCCCTCCCGTCTCTCCCCATATCACATGGTCCCCAGGCCACCTGAGGCGCTGAACAAATAATGTAGCGCAAATGAAATTTCCTGCGAGGCTTATTGATGTCATTAAACACTAGCATATTGAGCCCCGGAATCATTTTCGTCTTCATCAAGCCGCCCTGACATTTTAGAGAATTAGCTGACGTGAGGCGGCCTATATCTCTTAGGCCTTCCTCGCGTTTCTCATTCACGTGGGTCAAATGGTAAAATCCTTCATCTCGTTCCCTCTGTCCCCCTAACCTGCAATTGGCTCTCCAGGGCTAATATCCCCATTGCATCGTTTTGTTCATAATGTACTTTTGATGCATAATCAACTTAGCAATGAGTTTCTTTTGGCCTTGAAAGAGCGCGGGCATTATTACACATATTATTAACTTTCCCCTTTTGACTTGTCTTGAAGGAAGCGAAAGACCTCCCACTGAAAGTAGCATTTTTCTAATTTCCTAATTTCCCACTCTTATTAACCACGGTAATGCCATACCAAATAAATAAACAGCTTTCCGTTTACATCCATGACCCATCAGGATACACTCGCTAGCTAGTCCGTCTGCTTAGCTCGCTAGCTAGCCTGTCTGCTAGCTGCCCCTGGCCCCTCAACTTCCCTTCTATGTCTGACACATGCGAGACCGTGTCAGCTAGGCGTCCAGAGTGCGAACCGTGAGCTGCCAGTCTGTATCCCAGGCTGACCCTGGTAGACAGCGCGGCGCTAACACAAACGCGCGGACACCCAGTTGTTTCTGGCTGTCCCCTTAGATCTCTCTGCTGCCCCCCCCCCCCCCCACACACACACACGCAGGCACACACGGTAGACGATAAATACCACAACAAAGCAATCCCCTCATTTCGTTTTTTTAGCTCGTCAACCCTCGCCAAGTCACGTCTAACCAAACAACTTTTGATCATCTCTCCCTCGCTTCCACACAAGTGGGCCTACACACCTTATGTTTTCAGCTGGCGAGGATGGATTGAGGGGGACAGGAATAGGACGAGAAAAAGGGAAAACTGTTGATGTCACTGAACCATGAAATGTTTGTCCTGGGGGTTGGAACAACTCTGTATACAAGTTCCTCAGCGTTGCGGCCAGGGGGATAAACATACCTTACATCAGCTCTCCCTCCCCGGACCGGAGATTTCCTCCCTGGGCTTACAGAGCCCCCCCCCACCCCCCCGAACACTCCCCGCTCTGATTCAGGAACACGGCACACTTTCAATTAGCTCTCCTTCCCTTTCTCTTTCCCTCTCTCTGCTTTTTCTCTCTCACACATACCCACGCACACTTAAAGAAACACGCACACACATGCACCCCCCACACGCACACACATACACACACACACACCTCTGAATACAAATACAAGCCAAATGAACAGGCCGTACTGCATCTAGTACAGTGTATGTGTGCAACAGGAGTGTATAGTATATGATCTGCTCACACGGTCAGGTTTGTGTTCCATCCATTAACCTTCCATCTCACCCGTCGTTGTCTTAAGTTCACGCTATCAATAAAGTTTTGTCTGTCGTCTGCCTGTTTGTTTCAGATCATCACCCAGTATGTGTATGAGCTTCTGGAGACCAGGTGCAACATGACGAGAGAAGTCGTCCCGGTAAGACAGGCTGAGCCCCCAAACCCGTCTGGCCTTTGATGTCTTCCCTGGAAGATTAAAGGGGGTATTAATGTGAAAATGGATGTAAATGTGCTGGGCTTCGTAGTGTCATTGTGATTTCCTGCGTCCTCCCCGGAATAAGCTCTTCCAGATTTCTCTCTCTCTCTCTCTCTCTCTCTCTCTCTCTCTCTCTCTCTCTCATCCTCTCTCTCTCTCTCTCACACACTCTCCCTCCCTCCTTTTTGCCGAAGTGTCTTCTCAACAAACTAACTGTATTGTGACACTCCAGTCCCAAAGTCAGTCGACAACGACGACTTTGCACGCTGCCGGGAGTCATTCTCACCCTCCACGCTCACCTGGCCCCGGCGCCGAGCGCCAAAACTCGATCTCCATTATTTGGAAGGGGGGGGAAATCTGTTCCTCTCCTCCCTCTTTCCTTTCCCTTCTGCATCCCTCTCTCCGGGCGCGCTCATATTTCAGGCGGTGTTTATTGGGATGTTAGGGGTGGTGTTGTGTCGGTGGACGGAGGAGTGGAGCACTAACAGCGACCATAAATCACCCTGCCCGGGTTGGAGAGTTGTATTAGCCCCACGCTCTCTCACTGCTTTATCTGTCTCCTGTATTTAGCTTGTTATTCCCGTGGAAAATTGTTCTTTTCTGCTTTGTGTGGGTACGCGCCCGCTCGTGTGTGTGTGTGTGTGTGAGAAATATTGCGGAAGCGAGAGAGGGAGAAATGGTGTGTGTGAGAGCGAGCTGGTGTGTGTGTGTGTGCGCGTGTGCGTGAGAGAGAGATTGTGTAGCGGGGGGTCTGTCCACCTGCATCGGGGTTGAACTTGTGGCCGCAGATTTTAAGCAGATTATCCAGAGCCAAGTATAGAAAGAGGGAATGAGAGAGAGAAAGAGAAGAAAGGGAGAGATTTTCTCCCCCACTCACTTTTCTTTGTCTGCTTGGATTACGTTTTTTTTTGCAGCTGCCACCCATGGCTTTAATGGACAGTGTGTGTCTCTTGAGAGATTCCTTTAGGCATACTGGGAGAGACGCATTGGAGACACACACACACACACACATACAAACACAACCCAAAGTCCAACGACACTGAGATAACTACAGTGAAAAAGACCCATAGAACCCAACAGTACCTAAAAAACGTTGTTTACAAAACAACCTCTATTTTACCTCATCATCCTAAACACGTTTCATTACTACCAGGGTAGGACGTGTACAGTAGGGGATCTGCTCTTCACCTTACCGGTGTGTTCTGGTCCAGGTGGATGCCAGTGAGGATGAGCCCAAGAGTTTCATCTACCTGAGCCCAGACGCCCTGTCGAACCGGGCCAAGCTGCTGGTGCTGATCCACGGAACGGGGTGGTGAGGGCCGGCCAGTGGGCCCGCCGCCTCATCATCAACGAAGACCTGGACTCTGGGACTCAGATCCCCTTCATCACCCGCGCCATGGAGGTAAGGGGACCTGGGGGGAGGGAGGCCGGGAGGGGGAGGGCCGCTGGGTGGGGGGTAGGGGGGGGGGCTGGGAGGGGTCAACCTGTACAGGGCGCTGTGGTCACCGCTCTCCTGCAGAGGTTTGCATGTACAGAGGAGTTCTATATATATATATATATATATATATATATAAAATCTTCTAGTTTTCCTCTCCTCCCTCTTTCTATTGTTCTCTCTCTTTCTGGGTCTCTCTTCCCCTCTCCCTTCCCTCTCCCTCTCTCCCCCCTCTCTGTCTGATCTCTCCTCTCAGTGTAGAGTCATAGCTGCAGGTCAGACCCCAGGTCACTGGGTTCCTGATCATCACTGCTCTGCCCTGCACACGCACACACACACACACACATCCCCTCCCCTTGCATTGTCTCTGTGTATGCTTGGAAGGGCTCCCCCACCCCCTGTAGGGGCTGTACCCCAGATACCAGGACCTTAGCAGGTGAGGGGGGCGGGCGAGCTAAGCTATTCCTGGTGTTGTTGTAGTCTTACTGCGGCTGCTTTGTTCTACGGAAACGAAGGAAGGCTCCGCACGCCTTAGCGAGAAGACCAGGAGGTCTGAGGAAGTGTGTCAAGAAGCTACGGGAGTCCCCCCCTCCACGCTGGTCTCTCCTCTGAGGGGATCTCGCTGCTGATGTATCTCTGGAGCGCTCCTGATGGGCTCCTCTGCTAAGAGGCCCGACACTGCCTCTCCGGGCCCCGTCTGTAGCATGTAGGCTCTCGGGATCTCCGCTCTGTGTGTGTGTGTGTGTGTGTGGGGGGGGGGGAGAGAGGGTGTGTGTGTGAGAGGGTGTGAACACACATGTAAACCTTAACTTTGATTTTTCTTTCTTGTGTGTTGCTTCCTGTGTGTGTGTGTGTGTTAACTTGCTGGAAGCAACACACTGTCGAGGGATTTTCATCCTCATCTCACTGCTCATTTGTCAAGCTGGCCACGGCTACCTGGGTAATTTCATTGGCCCGCCGTTCAAATTGACTTAGGGGAGATCTTCCCTCCCTCCCTCCCTCCCTCCCTCCCTCCCTCCCTCCCTCCCTCCTCCCTCCCTCCCTCCCTCCCTCCCTCCCTCCCTCCCTCCCTCCCTCCCTCCCTCCCTCCCTCCCTCCCTCCCTCCCTCCCTCCCTCCCTCCCTCCCTCCCTCCCTTCCTCTAATCTAAATGTCATAAAGACTAATGCTAACGTGTCTGCCGGCTGACGCCACAGCAGGTTGGAGACGTGAGAAAAGTGCGCACCACCGAGTGTGTGTGTGTGCGTGCCCGCGTGCTTGAGAGAGAGTGTGATTTGTGTGTTTGTAACAGTAAGTCTGGCTATTATTACATTTGCTGTGGAGTTGTGTTCCTCAGAGCCAAAGTGACAGGCGAGATACAGAGAATTGTGCGAGTAGCGGTGACCATTCATCATGGTAAACAAGGCAGCATATCCTTTACTCCCCGACACATCATCATGTTGGCATTTACAGGAAGGCCTGACTGTGACTAGCTGGGCAAACAGACACACACACACACCCCACACACACACACACACACACACACACACACATACACACACTGGCTGACAGTGGAATGTACTTAGACCTGACTGCCTGGTTATTCACAAGGTTGGGGTGGATGGAGAATGTTCTAGCGTGTTCCGGAGTGAAGGCCTTAGGGACAGAGTTCTGTTGTGACCTCTACGGGGGAGATCCACTGCAGAGGTGAAGGTCATGGAGTGTGCGATAGATTCATACATGTACGGTTTAATGGAGATAGAAGGAGCACACACTCTTAAGGAACACACACACACACACACAGTTATTTTGCCGATTGAGGAGGTGTACTGTCTGCGAAAGCCCACTATTAAGATTCCTACCCATGCTCCTTTGCAACTAAGCTCAGCCACTTCAGCTGTCCAATGGATCCCTCCTGCCAATCCGGGAATTGTGGGAAAAAGCTGATAGCTCAGGCTAATCAGACCCCAGACACTCCCAACCTAACACACACACACACACTCACAGGGTGAATCAGAGGGCTGACCAGCTCTCCGACGATCCCTCTGACTCAGTAACACGCTCATCACCCACCCTCCACCTACAGTATATCACAGATACACGAATAGCCTCAGTTTAACCCAAGTCCATGATACCCGCCCCCGCTTTCGCTCCCTCATTCCCCCCTCTCTCTCTCTCTCTCCTCTCTCTCTCTCTCTCTCTCTCTCTCTCTCTCTCTCTCTCTCTCTCTCTCTCTCTCTCTCTCTCTCTCTCTCTCTCTCACTCACATTCACAGTCTTTCACAGACTGCATTTCTCGCTAACACACACACACACACACACACAAACACTTGGTTGCAGTGGGGGACCAGGGATCCGTGAACTGGGAGCGGCGTCGAGGTGTGGGCAGACGAGGTGGCAGGGAGCCGTGTGTGTGGCGGTGGGGGGGGGTTGCTATTCCCAGAGCCAAGCTGCAGAGTGACAGGTGAGGGGAGTCCGCTCCGTCACAGACCCCAGCAGCAGCACGGCCAGACGGGAGGAGAGAGGGAGACGGACGGACGGACGGAGGGAGGGAGGGATTAGGCGGGAGAGAAGGAGGACCGGGAAATGTC
>NW_027120404.1:0-39354 GCF_038355195.1 Osmerus mordax | reverse complement strand
GAGTTGTGGAACTGTTAAACGCCTCAGTGTGAAGGGAGAGGGGAGGAAGACAGTTATCTTAGCCACACCGCAAATCAAAGTAATACCTTTAAGAGAGGTAGGGATCGATTAAACGTCATCCTGCCGCGTGCTAAGTGGATGCTCAGCCATAAACAGCCATGCAATCTTTCTCCTCCTTTTACTGTTTCTTAATGACATATTTTTTTTAATATTTTTTTGTGATGGAAGAAAACATTTTCGTTTTACAAGAGGCAGGCATTTCTGACAAGGTCAATAACCCTGCGATCAAACGTAAAAAGTGAAGAGGTTTCAGATATTTATGAGTTCATTAACTAATTCAAAATATTTATACCGAAGATATCATACTGTAAATAAACTATGCCAATGAGGATGTGGTAAATGTATACAGCAATTTCATTCTTATAGAAAACCCAAATATGTTATAATTGGCTTGTATGTTTATTTTATATATGTATTAACTTCCAGAGTGGATAGTCTGGAGATTCATTAAACTAATTATTATACAATAAAAAATCATGATATCCCTGTAATACTGTGTCAAAGTCTTAGAAATGTTCTCAGCACAAGGACATGCCCTGTCTATGCTCTACAATTGCAGGAACACTACATTGGCAACAGTGCAAAGGTAAGACACACACACACACACACACACACCAAGGGCCGTGGGCCGTGGGGTTTGACACTGCACAGACTTGTGTGTCCAGGTCAGGGCATGGCCCCCTCTCAGCCCTGTTTAACCCTCTCTCTCTCTCTCTCTCTCTCTCTCTCTCTCTCCCTCTCTCTCTCTCTCTCTCTCTCTCTCCCTCTCTCTCTCTCTCTCTCTCTCTCTCTCTCTCTCTCCCTCTCTCTCTCTCTCTCTCTCTCTCCCTCTCTCTCTCTCCCTCTCTCTCTCTCTCTCTCTCTCTCTCTCTCTCTCTCTCTCTCTCTCACCCCAAGGCTCATTCATGATGTTGGGGGACAGTCAGATGAGCCAGCGTATTTGATCCTGCATGCTTAGCCTCTATTACATCCCTGAGATCCCTCTCAGGGGAATTGACTGGCGGTTTGATCTCCCTGCGTCTTACAGTGCACTGGTCTCCACACACACACTCGGACACCCTCCCCCCCCCCCCCCCCCACACACACACACACTCGCAGCCTTGTTATCGTTTGTGCACATGGAGGTAAGGGAACAGAAGTTGTGTTTCGGGAGGCTAGAGAGGGAACTCTTCCATTGCTATGGGCCATGCTTTCTTCTCTGTCACGAAGCACTCGCATGCTGTTGCAAATGCTAATCTGGTGTGATCGTCACAAATTTCAAAACAAACGCGAGGTGAGTGATAAGCCAAAGTGACGCCCCGAGTGATACACAGACAGAAAGACAGAATCAAAGAGCGCCGGCTATAATTAGTTTCCATCTGTGCTACATTATTTAAAGGCTCAGCACTTAATTGCTTGTGTACTAATGGCCTATTTTACTTGAATCAAACTTTTTCCTTTCTTTTTTTATAATTCATAATTACACTGATGTGAGCATGGAGGCCCTGTCTCTATGCTGCATTTATTAAAGAAACGCATACTAATATTTTTATTAATATCTAGTCTGTAAGGGCTTTGCAAATCCAATCCACTCGTTTTGGAACATAATTGAATTAATTTTCCCACAGTGTGAAAAAAGATTTTCTTAAATATTAGCATTTACGTTTAAGCTTTTCAGCGCATAAAGAGCAAAATGACATGAACAAAAATTACGACAGGCTGTGGTCGTGCCATTAGAATGTAGTAGTGTAGATATTTGACAACTGCCCTTTCAAATACAGCACAGAAGAAGAAAAAAAAAACTAGATTGTGTGTGGAGCATCTCGCTCCCCCCCCCATCCCCCCCTCCCCCCCCCCACCCTCCCCATGTCCTACCATGGGTAATCTTAGTAGTTTTGTTCCAGTTTGGGAGGCGATCTGTGAGTGCAGAGAGGCAGGCCAGTAACACTATCTGGGCCCTGTGTTTGTGGAACCTATCTGTTGCATAGACCAGCCGGGGAGGGGGGGGGGAGGGGGGCGGGGGCACGCAATCTGTATTTTGGATGTTGGACGATCGGATGTCCGCTCCTGCCGCTGCCGCCGTACTAGTCGATCTCGTCGTGGTGTGTGTGTGCGTGCGTGCAGGTGCAAATAAAAATGTGCGTTTGTGACTGTGCGTGGGCGAGGAAGTGTGTGTGTGTTAACTACTGAGATCACAGAGGTCATGGTGTCATGCCTGTCTGTCTGTCGCCGTCAGAAAAGGGGTCAAAAGGAGCAGTGGCAGGTGCCAGGGTCACACATCTCACCACGGCAACGCTGTCCCCGGTAACACAGCACCGTCAAGCAGTCTTCAGTCAAACAGCTAATTAAATCTAAACGCTCGTCCTGCCATCCTATTGGAGGATGTCGCAGGCTCAAACAAAAGACAGTGAACCGAGATATAATCTCTCCATATTTGTGTGTTCCCTCAGAACACGCTGGGTTTAATCAAATCAATATTCTAATCCTCTCACATCCATACTACAGGGACAACACAGGGACTCAAACAAACTCACTCACACACACACACACACACACATTACTGAAAACACACAGCATTTTATCAAAACAGCACTACCACAGCCACTTTAATGCAATTCATTTTTAATGGTTGCCGGTAAGTGGGGTCTGTCTGTTGCTTCTTTTTTTTTTCTTTTTTATCTCTCGTACTGCTTTTAATTACTTTGCTTATTATTATGTGTTGTTGTTGGAGAAACAGGGCAAAACTCATTACACATCCACAGATGAGGAACCTGAATGACTAGCTTAGAGGGTTGCTGGGGGGGACTTGGTATTTACTTATATAAAAAAGGGAGATGCAGGGAGAGAGGGGAGGGAGGCATTTACTTGTTGAATCACCTCTTCATTCCAATCTATATTCTTCTACCCATCACCAGCGAGAATTAGGGTAGGGCGGGGGAGTCCGTACAATAGAAAACCAGCCCCTCCACCTCGCTCCTCAGCAGCCTCTACTCTCCGCGCCTCACCTCCGTCATCCTCTTCTGCCCCCCCCCCCCCCCCCGATCCTCTTCCCCACCCCCTTCTGCCCCCCCCCCCCCCCCGATCCTCTTCCCCACCCCCTTCTGCTCCCGACCCCGCGACAGAGTGCTTTTTTTATTTCAATGTGAATGCCTGGCCTTGGCTGTCATAAAGGTCCCCCGCGTTTATAGACTCGGAGCGTAGTATTTACAAGATAACCCCCGGTCCAAGGACGGTGCGGGCTATTCGATACGAACGTCTGACACTCTCCCGTGTGTCTCCTTCAGCGGAGAAAAAAAACACAAAAAAACAAAACGAAGGCCCGAACCTACGCCTCCTCTGACCTGACGACCGCTCTCAATGTCAACGGCATTGTCTCTCTCTCTGATACAAAAGCTGGACGCCCCCATAGATGTGATGCTCTGCGAGCGAAGGCCAGGCATTGATGGCAACTCCTCTATTCTACTCTGGGCTCTTTGACGGCGATTCATATCCATCCAGAGGTTCGGACAGAGATGCTTGTGTCTGTAGGTCCAGGGAAAGGCTTATTAAAATCCCTCTTTCGAAGGTTCCACCCCATCACAACCGCAACCGTACACAGGCAACAAGGAAAGGCCAGCCCACCTCTGTGTTGGTTATTGACAAATAATGAATCAAGGAAGGAGGAATACAGCAAAGAAAAACATAGTTGTTCCGTCAAGCTCTGGCAACGAAAAAATAATAATTTTGGCCTTGCATGATGACCACTTGAATCTAACAAGGCACCAGCACTGTCTATATACTGTAAACAACATGTTTTGGGGTGATAATAACTACTGACAACATATATTGTTCATCTATAGGTGCTCAGGCCTTTCTGTACCCTTTCCATGGCCTCAAAACCTTCCGAGAGCTTCCTCTTGGTGAGTGTCCGAACCACCTCACCTACATTTACACGTCTGCTTGACGGGACCTTCTCCATGCAGGCTGGGAATCAAACCTCCAGCCTGCTAAGCCGTCCAGCTGACGGCAGGGCCAGAGGACGCCCTCTCAGTCTCACGGCGTCACGTGACCGAGACCGGCTCGCCGAGAACACGGCTCCGGTTGAAAGTGCGGTTCTGAGTCGCCTTGGCAACCGTGATCACTTTGGGAGAGGAGGGATAAAGGCCTCCTGTGGCAGGCCCGCTTCCACTCCCGGCCCCCGAACTGTAAACAGAGTCGACCCGGCCTCCACCCCCCCCCCCCCCCACCCCACAGTCCAAGCCCTTTGTCTCCGCCGCGTCGCCATTGGTCAGGATTTAAATGGTAAACACTCGGAGGCTGCTAGCTCGCCTGACACGGGTTTTTGTTTTTGGGCCCATTGAGAGGGAATGGAGAGCTTCTGTTTCCCTGCCCGGCCCCAGCGTGGCTGAAAAGCGACGCGGCTGAAAGGAGCCTCCCACAAAGGCTGCCCATTAGCAGGAGTACACACCCTCACGCCTTAGGCTAGGGCCCGCTCGCAAACCCAGCTAACCCTGCCAAGCGTGCGTGCAATGCACACACACACACACGTCAACACATGCGCGCACACAGATTATTATGATATTTTTTGGGCCCCGGTTTACCAAGACAAAGCCCCCAGCACACACCACACACACACACACACACAACTATGAACAGATCGCTCTCCTGCCTGTGTCCCGGGCCAGGCATGAGGTGAGCACTTGGAGTTGCCCCCCCAATCGCCTTGATACGGTAGACCGCTGCTCTCGCAGGAAGGACAACAGGATGGGAGAGGAGCAGAGAACAGACTCTGCCTGCCTGCGTGGCTGGGCCCTAAGTGTCGCCTCTCCTTGCACCTGAGTGCGTCGCGATGACAGACAAAAAGGGTCTTGTTTCATTGTTGTTGCACATCCAGTACGCAACCAAAGATAATGGATCCAGACAGGATAAAACCCCTCACACACAACCCACACGAGAGAGAGAGAGACAGAGAGAGAGGAGTAGGTCTTTCACCTGTATAGAGATTCAGAATCGATAATCGCAGAGCTTATGAGAAGCCCATCGAGACGAGGCCACGAGGATCGGTACCACACACAGACAGAGCCCCTGATCTGCGGAGACTCGCCAGCCGGTTCAGGGGACCAGGGAACAATCCGACTGCGCGCAGGCCAACCGAAATAGGACACGCGGCGTGCAACAGAATACAGTCCACAACACTACAGCGACGTCTGATCAATACAACACAAAGAACTAGACATATACAAAGGATGTACGAAAAAAGAAAAAAAAAAGATGCAGACACACACACACAGACACACACAGCGAGACAGCGTGTTAAGAGACGGCAGCAGCACGTTCCCGCACGTTACCATGTCGGAGCTCCGCTGGGGCAGAGACGGCGACAATTAAAACACGCCTCGCCTGTCTGCCGACGGCAGCTTTTCACGACTTGGGCGTCTCCCCAGCGCAAAAGGCACAAACACGGGAGGCGCACACCTCTGAGTCAACAAACAAACAAACAAACAGAGCGCGCACAAGCAATGCACACACAGCGGCTCGGGTATGAACACGAAACATCAACTTGTTATTGAAATAGGAATTGGACTCCTTGGAATAGAAGCCTACATCCACTAAGCAGTGGAAGGGAGACAAAATGGTTGAACTAAGAGCGCTCGAAGACAAACAGGGGAGAAACAGTGTGTGATATCAGTCATGGGAGGGTAGGAGTGAAGGGTTGGGGTCTGGGTGAGAGTGGAAAGGGAGAGTGTGAGAAAGGACGAGAGGCCTTCTTCCCCTTTGTCTGATAATATTTGACAGGGGTGTCACTGGTCACAGGAGTTCCAGAACCCCACACAACACTGCATCTCTTATCTGTGCGCGTGTGTGTGTGTGTGTGTGGGTACATGCAAATGTGTGTGAAAGCGTAGCCGGGTGTGCGTATGATCGAGTGTGTGTGTGTGAGTGTGTGAGTGTGTGAGTGTGTGAGCATTCTGTTCAGAGGCCGGCCATGCTGTGTTCGCTAGCAGGGAGGGTGAGAATGGATGGGTGTGTGGATGAGAAGAGACTGGGCTGGCACACCTAGAGACAGCGAAGTGAGGCGAGCTGGCAGCCACACACACACACACACCACCCCTGATCAGAGTATAAATTCAACTATTACTACCACGAATGTCCAAGAAGAACCTCGAATGAAATGTGTGACTGTACTGGTTAGACAGTCCACCCTTCCATGGGGGGCGTTTCCTCCCCAGTCCTGCCCCGACACGACGTGGGCCGCGGTGGCCACTGCAGCCCGCGTTTCCGGTGATGTCATATCCTTTAAACACGCAGAAGAAGAGTTTGGTGGAGCTTTCCCACCGTCCTCTCTCCTTGACCTCCAGAGGTCAGGCCTTGTTAGCAGGGCCCCAGCCAAGGGGGTCACGGGGGGCCCCATCTATACGTTCTCCAGACGCGTCAGCCTGAGAGCGTCTGAGTAGCTGGTGGAGGGCGGGGGGGGGAGGGGGCGGGCGTGGGCGGCCATCTTGTCGACCCCAATTAGAGGTCGCGTTGAGAGGCCTGCGTGGCCTGCGATGTACAGACATGGTGAGGCTGCGGCTTACACACACACACACACCGGGACAAAACACACACACCTGCTAATGTATGGAGACACTCCTGAAATGACCCCGGTGGCCCCCGACATTAACGCTTCTAGTCTAGTGGGGGTGAGGAGAGCGGGGAGAGGAGCAGACTGTGAGGGGGGGAGGTGATGTGGGGGCAGGGAGGTTGGAGATAGGTTGGAATGGGCAACGGGGGGCGGGGGCCGTTCCGAAATAGATCACTTAAGAGAACAAAGTGTAATTAATGGGTCGCCACAGATAAGAGCGCCCTGGCGCTATCAGAGAATGTGCTAATGGAGTTGACACACACTCAGCGAGAACAGGGACGACTCCCCCCCCGGCGTGTGTGTGTGTGAGAGAGAGTGTGTGTGTGTGAGAGAGAGAGTGTGTGTGTGTGAGAGAGAGAGTGTGTGAGTGAGAGAGAGAGAGTGTGTGTGTGTGAGAGTGAGAGGGCAGACAGGGCAACGGGGAAGGAGCGAGAGGAGACACCGAGAGAAGACAAACGAGGGGCGAGGGGTCGGGGGGGTCGGGGGGTCGGCGTCGGCCATGACAGCCCCCGCGGTTCGGAGGAAACCACGGGAACACGACGGTGCCGTCCGACGCAAGCGCGCGCCCACGCGCGCGGACGTGAGCGCGCGAGGAAGACGGAGAAGAAGAAACGAAACAAATCCACGCCCACCTTTAGAACCCGCTTCGCAGCACACATCAAAACATGAGTGATGTTATTACGCTCAGCCCCCCCGCCGGCCCTGCCGTCTTCAAGAGGAGAGGACGTGGCTGTTTACGAGAGGCCCGGGGGCTGGAGGAAGCCGCGCGGTCAAGAGGGGGTCAGGGCCTGGAGTGGAGGGACGGCCTCGCCACTGACAGTCTTCTCCCCGACAGCTTCCTGTCTGCGCCCGGCTCGTGCGTCAGGGGGAACCTGCCCGGAGACAACCAAGGGAGGGGGGGGGGCAGGGTGGAGGGTGGTGGGGCTGAGGAGTTGGCAGGAGGGTGCGGGGGGGCTGTGCAGAGGGGATGGGGGAGGGGTGGGGGGGTGGGGGACAAAGGCGCCCACGTGTAACAGGACAGCGAGATGCCACGGTGACGGACAGGGGCCGCAGAGGAGAGGATTTCCCCTGTTTGTGCGAGCGAGGAGCCGCATGACGGAGGGGGCCCGTCTGGCCTCGGGGGGGGGGGGGGGGGGGGGGGGGTCTTTACAGTTGTGTTTGGGTGTGTGTAAGTCTGGAGGGGTGGTTGTGTGGAGGGAGAGGGCAGCTTGAGACGGGGTCAAACACCCGGGGGCCATCCACTTCCCTCTGCTGAGGTCTGACACTCAGAGGCCACATGCGCACGGCTGGCTGGAGCCCCGGGGCTGGAGGAGGACACACACCAAGGGCATCGTGGGCTGGAGGAGAACACACACCAAGGGCATCGTGGGCTGGAGGAGAACACACACCAAGGGCATCGTGGGCTGGAGGAGAACACACACCAAGGGCATCGTGGGCTGGAGGGAGAACGCACACCAAGGGCATCGTGGGCTGGAGGAGGACGCACACCAAGGGCATCGTGGGCTGGAGGAGAACACACACCAAGGGCATCGTGGGCTGGAGGAGAACACACACCAAGGGCATCGTGGGCTGGAGGAGAACACACACCAAGGGCATCGTGGGCTGGAGGAGAACACACACCAAGGGCATCGTGGGCTGGAGGAGAACACACACCAAGGGCATCGTGGGCTGGAGGAGAACACACACCAAGGGCATCGTGGGCTGGAGGAGAACACACACCAAGGGCATCGTGGGCTGGAGGAGAACACACACCAAGGGCATCGTGGGCTGGAGGAGAACACACACCAAGGGCATCGTGGGCTGGAGGAGAACACACACCAAGGGCATCGTGGGCTGGAGGAGAACACACACCAAGGGGCATCGTGGGCTGGAGGAGAACACACACCAAGGGCATCGTGGGCTGGAGGAGAACGCACACCAAGGGCATCGTGGGCTGGAGGAGGACGCACACCAAGGGCATCGTGGGCTGGAGAGAACGCACACCAAGGGCATTGTGGGCTGGAGGAGAACACACACCAGGGGCATCGTGGGCTGGAGGAGAACACACACCAGGGCATCGTGGGCTGGAGGAGAACACACACCAAGGGCATCGTGGGCTGGAGGAGAACACACACCAAGGGGCATCGTCGGCTGGAGACCGAACTCGGCTGGGCGCCGGTGTGAGTTTCAATCGCGCGTGTTGTGTTGTACTCTGATACCTGTCACCTCAGCAAACACTTCTAAGTTTAGGTCACGAAATGATCCTAATGGGACGATCTGCAGTGCTGTACACCTACCAGGGTATATGTTTATGTTCTGTGTGTGTGTGTAAGCCCTGTTTGATCCCTGGCCTGTGCGGTGTTCTCTGGGGTAGCGAGGCGTGTTGTAGCGTGGCGAGGGGAGTGGAGGGCAGGGGGGGGGGGGGAGACTGTGATCTGTCAGACTGGGGAAGAGAGCGTCTTCAAAGAGCCAGGCACAGCTCGACAAAACCCCCCCCCACACACACACACACACACACACACCACTGGACCAGCCGACCGCCGAGAGTCCTCTGCTTCCAGCATATCTCCACTTTGTCCTTGGCCTGTCTGGGTACTACTGCCGGCGAGCATGATTTGAGAGAGCAAGTGGGAACGAGAGAGAGGGAGAGAGAGAGACAAGGCCGGCCAGATAGAGAGAGAGAGATGGGGGGCGGGGGGGGAAGAGGAGGACGAAGAGAGCGAGCGAGAGAGAGAGAGAAATACAAAGCAAGAAAAAGAGAGAGCGGGGGAGAAAGAGAGGCCGCCCCTCCATGACATCTGAAGAGATAACTCACTCTCCAGAGCTTCTCTTCCCCCACTATCACTTTCCCAGGCAGAGCTTTGACATGCAGCCTCAAGTGTGTGTGTGTGTGTGTTTGCGTGCGTGTGCGTGCGTACGTGCGTGTGCGCCGCACACGTGAGTACATGCTTCTGTCCGAGTGACGGGGGGGAAACACTTAACTTTGTTCGTTGCGGTATTGCTGACAGCCCTGCGAATCGTGTCACGACGCCAAGAACAACAGCATCCTCATAGGTACAAACTCGAAATCCGACGCTTTCCTTCGCAGAGCGGCATTACCGACTGTGACACGGACAAAACACACGGAAGAACGGGAATGAACACGTTCATTCTTACCAAGGGGCCGATATGTGACAATCCATTCAAGACCATTCAAGAGGACTCAGGGGTCATGGTTAGAGGAAAGAAAGCTGAGTGAGTGTGATAGCATGTATCAGTCAGATGCCTAGCCGTAAAAAGTCTTCCACAGCTGCAGAGAAATATGCACCTCGACGCACAAACAACGGCTGGCTCTTCTCTGACTGAAAGTTAACTTTCTCAAAACAAAGTGGCGGTTCAACCGGGGGTCAGAACAATTCAGAAAGCCCCCAAACAAAACGGCCGTGAAACAAACCAGGAAAACGTGACGCCTGAAAACGCTCGCCTTATTGTAGCGTAAACAAACGGGGGGGGGGGGGGGGGGGGGAACGTTAACCTTTTGATAAGCAGCCACGAGGCCTTGGCTGGATGCGATGCATGTTTCATTGGATGTGAGTCAGAAAACGGAATAATTATCTTGCGCTCGCTCTCTGCGGAGAGGCTGTCTGTGTTTTGCTCTTCCAAACAAGGAGAACCTTGAGCTGGGAAACGGTCTCCGTTCAGCACAGTGATTGACAGTGGACCAGGTCCACAAGCAGGGACATCTGGCTGCTGGAGAGACACACTGGCAGACGCAGAGGACTGTGCTCTGCGCGTATCATACTCAGATACACGCACGCACACGCACGCTGAAAAAGGGTTCGCCACGTCGGGCAAGAGCAGGAGTGTCCGCCTCAGAGTGGTGTCCCTGTCGGAGTGACCCCTGGAGGGGCAGACACTATCTGTACTCACCCTGGGGAAACACACACACACACACCAGCACACACACACACATACCAACAGAGCTTAAGACCTTTATCTGACAGCATCAGCCAACACCAGATACACGCACACACAACCAGACACGCCACACACACACACACACACACACACACAGAGACATGCAGTCTTGTCCTGACCCCGCAGCACTTCAGTATTAATCAAAGTTGTATCAGGGTGTGGACTACAAGCAGCAGACACACTCACACTGGTGTGGGGGGGGGAGGTCATGGAGGAGTCTGGTAGGAGAGGTCAGGGACGAGGTGGGGCTGAGGGGAGGGGGGGGGGGGGAGGCGGGCAAATAGAATCCAGTGATCAATACCTTCTCGGTGGTCAGGAGGGCCTGCTGGATGACAAACGCCCAGACTTGAACCCAGGCTGCAGTCAACATTGATCATAGTCATGTAGCGCTGCCAGAGGCCGTCTGAAGCTGTGTCCGCCATGACACCCCGCCGCTGCCAGAGGCCGTCTGAAGCTGTGTCCGCCATGACACCCCGCGACCCATGACACCACGCGTGTCCCGGCCCGCCGTGACACGCGGGTAGAGGGGTCTTGTGTGTGTGTGTGTGTGGAAGTACATTTGCCTTTCATAGGTTGTCCTTGCCTGTGTGTTGTTCGTGGACGGGGACTATCCTTTAGTCTTGGAATTCCACTGTCTGATCTGTGTTTGTGGTGCGGGTGGGGGTGGACTGAGGCATTTAACACAACCATTCACTGCTTCCAAACGGGTGAATCCCATGTTGAAGTGAGATGGACCGAATCATAGCAGCGAACGGGGTCTTTCAAAGAGAGAAGGAGAGAGAGAGAGAGAGAGAAGGAGGGAGGGGGGGAGGGAGTAGGAAAACTACCCTCTGTCATAATTTAAACGAGCCGTGGTCTCCCACAGCTCTGTTTACAATGTATAATTTATGCCTCCGAGTTCAAACACGGCTTTATCTGCACTCTGCTGCTAAGTGATATGATTTCACTGTTTTATGGCAGCTTTGCCCCCCCCCCCCCCCCCCACTCCCTCTCTTCACACAACTGTCTGGTGTGTTTCTGCAGGCCTCCTGCACTGACTTTCAACTGTACATCCCCTCCCCAAGGCTAAAGAAACGCATAAAAAGGCCCTCCCTAACCCCATCCTCTCTACTCTCTAACCACCCCCCGCCCCCCCCCCCCCCCCCGCCCGCAACACACACACACACACAGACAGACCCACCCCCCCCCCTCCCCTTTCCCGAAAAAAAAAAGAAAGAAAAAGATGGCGGCTTCATATTTTACAAGCGCTAGCGCCCCCCCCCCCCCCCCCCCCCCCGCCCCCCCTTCCTCGTCGCCGCTGTGATGGTGAGAGGTGACGTCCTGTGTAACAGCTCCGTACCTGATCCTCTCTGCTCTGCTGACCTCCGCTCTGCTGGGGACCAACTAACACACCACTTAGGTAACACTGCCTCGGAAACTCACACACCCACACACACCCACACACACACACACACTTTATGGCCTGTCTGAGTTTAGTGCCCCAGGGTTTAATAGGTTGGGACAGTAAGAGGATCGTCTAAGCACATTGGGTTGTCTTCGCTCTGACAGTGGGTCAGACACTCTAATGGGTTTCCCAAGGTCATCGTCCGGTGACGCGGTCAAGGTCAGTGGTTGCGGTCGGTGGAGTCTTTCACAGCGCCAGGCAGGGGTGGCGTGTGTGTGTGTGTGTGTGTGTGTGTGTGAGGTGAACCCAAGCAGGTGTTCAAATATGGAAGCTGTTGCCACCGCCACCCAGGGTTTGCTCACCCGGCGCTCCAGGAAGTTCTTACTTATTGGTCTCCAGCAGGAAGTCTGGTCCTCATCTGCCTCGGCGTCAGTGTTTACAAATCGATTTCTCTGACCTCCCCAAACGCAGCCATCTCTCACCGGTCCTCAGCCCACAACTCCTCTTCTCTCCCCCACCTTTCATCTTATCGCACTTCCTCCGAAACCGCTCCTCTCTCTCTCTCTCTCTCCTCCTGTTGCTCGCTCTCTCTTTTTACTCATTCTCTCCCATCCCATCCCCCCCCGCCCCCCCCCCCACCCCACCTCCACCTCTTCGTTTTGCGCTCCCCGCTCCTATCTTCTCTCAGAATGTTTGCGCTAGCAGACATTTTTTCAATTCCTTCTCTGGGGGAATTGCGTTTTTTTTCTTCTTCCCTCTCTCTCTCTCTCTCTCTGCTCCTTTCGTCTCTCAATCTCTTCTTGTGTGTTTTCAATCGTGTGAATGCTCCTCCGTCCCCTGGCGCTGAGGACTGAGCGCGCTCCGCGTGCTCCTCCACGAGGGACGCCCCGGTGTGATGTTACAACAGCATGATCCACGGGGAGACCTCTCTCTCTCTCTGTCTCTCCCGCTCTCCCTCCCTCTCGCTCCATCTCCTCTCCTCTTTTCCTGACTCCCCCCCCCGTCTCCTTCAGTCCCACTCGTACGCACGTCTGAGCCCCGTCTGACTTCGATCTCCCCTTCTATCGCGGCCTCCTTCTTCTCATCTCGCAATTAGCATGTCGCTTTCAATAGTTCCATCTTCCCCCTCCTGAAACCTGTGTTTTTTCCCACAGTGTTTTTACCGTGTCTCCCTGTTCGCTCCTTCTATCTCCTCCTCTCTCTCTCTCTCTCTCTCTCTCTCTCTCTCTCTCTCTCTCTCTCTCTCTCTCTCTCTCTCTCTCCCTCTCCCTCCGCTCTCAGGACTTCCGCTCCGCCTCAGGGCGGCGCAGGCAGCGGAGCCCCAGGGTGTGAGAGCGCCGCAGCCTGCAGCTCCGTGGCCCCCTGGCCAGCCAGAGGACCAGGCAGCTGCACCGTACAGCAGGAGAACGTCCTGCTCTGGAGGCCCTGACGGAGTACACTGGGCAACCCACAGGACCAGACCTGGGCATAGAGCCCTGGTCTCTCTTTCTCTCACCCACCCACCCACCGACACACACACACACACACACACACAGACATACCAAATCTACTTAGAGTGACATTTAGGAAAGCAGCAATTGAACCTGAAGCTTAGCTCCACACTGTGACAGCTAAGCTAAATGGAAAAGACAGTCATTAGATCAACCTGCATCCAGGCATCCTCTCTCCTCCACCGCCCCGCAACAATAACAATCTGCCGAAATAAGACAGTTCCCTTCAAACCCCCCCCCCCCCCCTCCCTGAAATCAAATCCCCCCCCCCAACGCAACAACGCCAAAAAAATGGACCAACAGCAGACGTGGTTGTTGGGAACATTTACCTTTCTGTCATTTGACGGCGCCCTGCTGAAACTAGCCTGGCAAACATCTGAAACGAGTCACTCCAAACCAAAGCCCCAAACCCGCAAGCCACGCGGGCATAATCTGTGATGTTCCGCGAATGTCATTAGCCGAGAGACTGATGTAAGGATGAGGAATTAGGAGGTAGAAAATAGGCGCGGCGCCCCTGACCTCCTCTATGTGAAGGAGGTCCGCGGTTAATTGCGGCTTCTCATGCGTCGGACTCCACGACCATTGTGTTTCCAAATGGGAGTATTTCTGGGGAGATTAGCATGGGGGGCACTAAACCTCCTTTAATTCCTTCTCTGTGTCTCCCTTTTTTCTTTGTATTTCCAGGGCTGTGTATCAGCTTTGTGCGCGCGCGTATCGGTGCCTGGGTGAACAGGAGGGAGTCATTGCGATAAAGCGAATTCACGTCAGAATATTGTTCTTGGCCGAGGACGAAGCGACCAACGGGGGGGGGGGGGGGGGGGGGGGATTCTCACGAGGACAGAGTGGAGAGGTGGCGGAGAGAAACCTGACGCCAATGAGAAACAGGCCCCTTCACAAAAGACAACTTTGACACGTCCATGGAATACGAGCCGCCAGTGCCTACACACAGGTTGGCTATACAGGACAGCACATGCAGAACGGACATTCCCTCATTCCGTCACACATATACGTGCAGACACACACACACGTCTACTAGTAGGCAAACGCACACACACACACACACACACAACGCAGGCCCCCAGAGCGGGGATGTTTGTTTGGGTGGAACTCGACCCTGTCTGTGCCCTGAGGCCACAGCCGCACAGGTGTTCAGCCTGCACACCTGGATGTGCCGGTAGTGTACGTCTGAGGGCCTGTCAGGCGACGCCCCCCACGAAACTGACCCCAGACCCACGGGGGCACACCTGTGCTGGGGGAGGCCTGTCTGCACCCCTTGGTAGGACCCCTCACTCACACACACACAGTTACAGGCCTTTAATGAGCACTTAGCGTCACTCACGGCTAATACAGACAATAAACCACTCGACTTGGACCAAAAAAAGTATCATTCTAGCCCCAACTGAAATCCCTAGCACCATCTTTTTTTGCTGGCTGTCTGGCTGGCTGGCTGGCTGGCAGGCTGTGTTCAGCTTGTGGTGGGGTCTTAAGTAGAACAGAAGTCTGGGAGTGTTCACAGGGCGGTACAAAGCAGCAGCTTTGCACCGCACGCTCTCTTGCACAATTATCAAAGCCAATCGCACACACACATGGGAGCCTGGGGTTCCCGCATGGTCACCAGGCTAGGAGAGGAGGGGGGAGAGGAGAGGAACGGGGCAGGACCAGGAGGGTGGAGTCACCGTCTGATCCTCACCCAGGTCCCTGCCAATAGGAGGGGGCAGGGGGCACCTTCACCTGAGTGCCGGCTGTCCCCCGCCCGGGCGGAGTCCTACCGGCAGACAAGACCGGCCGGCCGGGGGGAAGACCGGGGCAGATAGGCGGACAGACGGGGCAGTGGGCATGTGTGTCTTGTCCTGCCTTCGACCTGTGAACGCTGGCACACCCTGCTCTGCTGGCTAAATAAAGAACCCCGGAGAGAGAAACAGACACAGAGTGGGCATTACCCGCCTAATCTCATTAAAGCCGCAGCCTTGCCAACGAGCAGGGGTCGGCCAGAGTGCCACGTCACTCAGGGCACCTTTGGCACCGGCCCTGACCCCCGCACCGCCCTAGGAGAAGGGTCCGGGCCCCGGGGCAGGCCCGGGCGGGGGACGGGGAGGGCACCGAGAGTGTGGGAGACAGGAGATGCGTGATAGGGTTAACTGAGTCTGGCGGAGAATGCTGGGGCGGGAGAGAGCGGGTGGGTGACAGGGTTTAACGTGATGTGAGGTGAGCGAGGGAGAGCGGGAGCGTGAACGAGAGAGAGAGAGAGCTGTGCAGTCGATGTGTAGGGGATGGAAAGCAGGCAGGCAGCCTGGATAAGCAGCTTCTCTCCTTCGGGGATTGGTTTAATGTATTTACAGGGGATTGCATCAGGGTGCTGCATTTCAAAGGGCCATCTCTGTCCAACAGGGTCATCTGCAGTGTGGAGAGACACTCAGCGGGTAAGTGTGTGTCACCGAGCTGGAACACACACGCACACGCACACATCGAAGTGCTCCGCTCGCCCCTGCGACCATGTCGCGGGGGCATCACACCACCTTGTTCCCACGGAGAGAACCCCTGTCCGTCTGCTCAGAGCAGAGAGCTGATAGGACGACACATTTAGCACTTGCTCCCAGCGATTGGATGACATTCAGACACTCGGGTGTGTGTGTCTGGGGGGGGGGGCAGGAGGGGCACCTCAGACCTGTCACCACCTCCGCTCCACGCTGCTCCCACAAGGGCTTGGCCAGAGCTAAGGTTCCCTGCCCCGCCTGGCCTGTAGCCTGTCTCCCTCTGTCTCTCTCTCCCCATGCAGAAGGTCCCCCCCCCCCCCCCACACACTTGTTCGGCCACCTGTACGGTGAAACAGCAGAGAGCAGGCGCGCCTCTCAGCCTCTCCTGCGTGCCGTTAGCTCAGCTGTCAAGCTGGTTAAGGCTTTAAGAGAGGGTGAACTCTGGGTCACTCTCTGAACAGTGTATTTCAGACTAGTTAGGAGCTTAGCCCGTTTAATATCACAATCGTATTACACTGGGGCTGGGGATGAGGGTTTGGACAGGGGAATGGAATGGGGCTAGGACTAGCTAGCAAGCTGAAAAAAGGGTTGAGAGTTCATGTATAGCTTTGGGCCTTGGGCCAAGACTGACATTGGGATAAGCTGCCATGAGTTCCACAGTGAAATGTGATCAGAGGGAAGGAAGGGGGGGGGGGGGTGACATACTGTATGAGAATTTCATTAGTTACAACAAGCTGGTGAAGGACAGCATTAGTGTGGGGGTCCTACCATGTCACATTAGAAGATGAGGGAAGCCATATATAGCTGATCCGGCGGATTGATTCTTTTTAGATACACAGTACCTTCCTCAGTCTAAATGAGCCAAGTGACCAGAGGAATGAGACGCTCTCCAGAAGCAGGTTAAGTGTAGTCCACAGTGCATGGTAGGTACAGTGGGCTGGGTTAGGGGTATGCAGGTTGGTTTAGCGTCACAGTTTGTCATGGTCAGGTTCAGGGAGAAGGTCATTAGAGTTAAGGTTTGTGTTAGAATCAGGGGTATGGTGAGGGTGAGGGTTTGCGTTCGGATCAGGGGAAGGAGTGCGGATTGAAGGGGTCGTGTTTGGGTAAGGTCACGGTCAGGGCAAAGCTGTCCAGTAGAATGATCTTCCTGAGCAATCTCTCCTAACCCCACGGTTACCTCTAAAGAAGGCTGGCGAGTGCCCTTATCCTCTCTGTAGGGGTGCTGGAGGGGGAGGGCATGTGGGGGGGGGGGGGGGGGGGGTGATGTACTGTAGGCAGGTGTCAGCACACTAATTAAAGGGCTTGCTCTCAGTGAGCCACATTGTTAGCTCACATATATTTCTTATAACCCTTATTAGAATGTATTACAACCACCCAAACTCGTCCCTTGGTTTTGACGCTATGTCTATGTGAAAGGTGTCAAAAAGTGCATCTCATTCCCCAAAACCTGGAAGGTTACATAGCACGGTATAGGAAATATTTACGTTTTTGTGGCGAAAAGTGTCGCTAACACGAGCTAGCCAGCCACATTTACAAACATTGCAAACATCACCACGCCACAAAGCGGCGCGTGTAACAAAGCCAACAGTGAAAGTCTGGTTCAGTGTGTGTACCAGGGTCTTGGGTTTAAATCCCGCTTGAGCCAAGTCCCGCATATCCTCAACTTACCTTCCTTATCTATCTTTACTGATCTGTCTCAAATAAAGAAGATAATGTCTGCTACATTAAAGTGTCTCACATCAAAGACATATTTTTGTGTTTTGTTGGGCCCATAGCTCATTGGGTAAGTGTGTGTACCATGGAAACGTATGCCTTCCTGAAAGGGCTTGGGATAGAATCATGCTTGTGCACCTTCACTGATCTGCTCCAAATAAAGTTATTTGTTATATTCAAATGTATCTTTTAAAAAGGCACATCTTCACAAATTCCTCGACGGTGTCAGAAAGGAGGCACAACCTTGCATGCTGGGCCCCCAGCTGGATTCCAACCCAGAAGAGCTGGGATTCGAGCCCAGGCCATCGTGTTGGGGCTTGGACCTGAATGGTGCGCATGCATAACCGGCAGGCCAGCAAGGGACCACTTCCCTTATGTGTATATATTGCAAATATATATTGAAACAAAAGCACAAGATGTATTTTGTTTGGCTAAGTGTGTATCCCATGTAAGATTCCCACACACAGGAGACTTGAGTGTCCTGATAACTCAGCTGATCTAGTATATACTTGATAAAAGTTCACAATATACATTTTGTTGTGATTTAGCACAAGGAGTTGCTCCAGGTATCAGATGGGTTATATATCTGGAGTAAGGAGTTTTAATCGAGCTGCTCAATGTGCACGTCATCATTCGAGTGAAGTACCCAAGAGCGGCTACCATATCCTGTCAGTCCCAATGGCTCATAGAAGAGGAACGTTGCCTTGCAAACAAGAGGTTGAAGGTTTGATTCCAGGCTGCTGTCAGTTTTTAAAATCTAGAACCGATTCGCAGAGACAAGTGCCCAAGAGAGGTGTACGTATCCTATCAGTCCCAATGGCCCATAGCAAAGGTATGCTGCCTTGCAAACAAGAGGTTGAAGGTTTGATTCCAGGCTACTGTCAGGTTTTTGAATCTAGAAAATATTTGCAGAGCCAAGTGCCAAAGAAAGGTGACCATATCCTGTCAGTCCCAGTGGCTCATAGAAGAGGAACGTTGCCTTGCAAACAAGAGGTTGAAGGTTTGATTCCAGGCTGCTGTCATTTTTTTAAATCTAGAACCGATTCGCAGAGAAAAGTGCCCAAGAGAGGTGACCATATCCTATCAGTCCCAATGGCCCATAGAAGCGAGATGCTGGCTCCCGAACAAGTGATTGAAGGTTTGATTCCATACTACTGTCAGTTTTAATTTTTGTTGCTGGGGAGGTGGGGGGTATTTCCGTTTTTTTTCGAAGTCATTCCCTCCCCCCGCCTTGCTCTCTGGCGCCCCCTTTGGCAGATTATTTCTGATTCGTAGAGGCAAGTACCCAAGAACAGTGTAGATATTCTACCAGTCCTACCCGGGGGGTTGGGGGGCGAAACTGAAAAAACGGAAAAAGTGGGGGGTAGGGGGGAAGTCATTCCCTCCCCCCGCCTTGCTCTCTGGCGCCCCCTTTGGCAGATTATTTCTGATTCGTAGAGGCAAGTACCCAAGAACAGTGTAGATATTCTACCAGTCCTACCCGGGGGGTTGGGGGGCGAAACTGAAAAAACGGAAAAAGTGGGGGGTAGGGGGGAAGTCATTCCCTCCCCCCGCCTTGCTCTCTGGCGCCCCCTTTGGCAGATTATTTCTGATTCGTAGAGGCACTGGGGGCACTGGGGGGGTGCGGGTGCCGGGTGGGAAGGGGGTGCCACCCTCCCTTTTCTGTGGCACCAACGTATTTCTGATTCGCAGAGCCAAGTACCTGAGTGGTGGCTGTTTCCTACCAGTCCCGATGGCTTATAGATGAGGGACGCTGTCTCGTAAACAAGAGGTTGAAGGTTTGATTCCAGACTACAGTCAGGTTTTAAGCTCTACGACAGATTCGCAGAGTCAATTACCTAAGAAAAGTATGCTTATCCTACCAATCCCAATGGCTCAAGAAGAGGGATGCAGCCTTGCAAATGAGAGGTCGATGGTTCGATTCCAGCCTACAGCCGGTTTTCATTGATACTTTTTAAAATCTAGAACAGATTTGCAGAGGCATGTCAAACACACCTGGAAAAAATACCAATTTGCAAAGGGCTTCCGTGGTGCAGTGGGTTTATGGGTGTGAATGAGGGTGAATCGATGGTTGCTCAGAGATCCCACAGGTCAGGTTCGATCCTCGCCTGCAGTTGACTTGAGCACCCCTGGTGGAACGGGCTCGGTGGCAGGTGTGCAAGTTTTGGTGAGGGAGGAGCCACAGGGGAGGAGGATCTCGTGAGCATCATCTCACTTCCCTTCTGGTTTCGTTAGCCTCTCTATCTTGACACTCTTAAGGCAGTATACCCTTACCCATACCTGACACACACATCTCTGGGACATCTGTATTCTCGGCAGAAACACCTGTGTGTCTATATTAGTCTGCTCGTCTGACTGTGTGTCTATGTTTCTCTTGGAACTCATTATCAGGAAAATCAATGCATGACATTGGTTTATACCACACAATTTTTCTCATCAGCTGGAGACCTCATTCCATCCTCTTAGATTTGGGGCCCAGCAAAGACACTAGCGAAGACAGCGAGGGATCAATACCCGCCCTGTGTTTGTAATGTCGAATCACCCTGATTAGCATGCTCAAACGCACAACTTTGATGTATTCATGTGTGTGGCGCGCTGGGCATGGCCGATGAGGGTGGAGTGTGGGTGGGGAAGCACAGTGGTGGCTGCTCCCCCTGCCCTGGGATGGGACCCGTGCCACAGGGTAGGCACAGCACAGCGCAGCGCAGCACAGGCGCCAGGGGAATCCTCTCCTCCACGTCCTTCTTTTCCTCTGTACCTCCATGCAGCTCTTCTTTCTCCCCACCCCCCCCCCCCCCACACACACACATTCAGAAGTGATCAATTATTAACTTCTCCCCGGTGTTTTCATGTGTGGATGTGTGTGAGGAGGGGGGGGGGGGGGGGGGTACACAGACCTTGGTGCCAGAGCTCTCTATCCGACTCAAGCCTTCCTTTCAAAAGTCATCCATCTGGCAGATTTACATTGGACTTGAATTTAGATGTGCCCAAACAGCCCCAGTGTAGCACATAATACATTTGAGAACCAGAGGCACACATAATGCTGGAGGACTGAGACAGGCCTCTGTACTGCGTCTCCTCCCAGGAGGAGGAGACGGTGTAAAGGTGCATCGAGTAGGTGCAGCTGGAGCACTGACACGTTCCTGGTACTTCCCCAGGATGGTGCCCAGATAGAGCTTCTTCTCTGCGTGGTGACGCAAGGCGTGGTCGCTCAGCCGCAGGCGGCCTGCTTGGTTGGTTACCTGGCTGGCTGACTGACTGGTGACATCGGTGAGGAAAACAAGCAGAAAATCTAACTGTTCCATATCAAGGAATATTTTTACTCCGGCTAATGCGACTTAAATACCTTGCTCCACAGTCGAGTGGGCTGGCACCTGCTGCACGAGAACCAGCCAATTACAGTGCGGTGTCTCTAATTTTCTGATTCAATTAGCATGCTTCAGAGCTTTCCCTTCTCTAATTGCAAACTACTTCACAGTTACCTCTCTGATTAATCGCTGCCCATCTGCAAGCCCGCTCAAAAATAAATAAAAAAAACTTACCAGAACAAATCTGTGTATTCTAGAATGCAACCAGGCCAGTGTCACGAACCCCGCTCAGGGGTTGAGACAGAACAAAGGGGAACACATGCGCGAGAACTATATGCTGTGGTAATTTATTAAAGAATATTAATTTAACATAACTAAACGTGAGGTATGTAAGTCAGTAAGTCAGTGGTGTACATGTGTGTGAGTGTCTCATGATAGTGAGCAGTGTTGAAGGGTGTATTAACAAAAGTCAAAAGGTTGCCACAACTCAAAACAGAAGCGGGCTGCGGACAAACGGAAAGATCGTCTCATTCTCCTGACGTCCTCTTAAAGGGGAGGAAACCACCGGGCCCAGGTGTAGCCACTTGACGGCTAAGGAGGCCGTCACGCCGGCGAATCGGATCTGGGGCGTGGAATCTGGGCACTCCTGCTCCGCCCACCGCCCAACCACAGGGCCAGGTGCTCATCGATGGGTCAAACATCACAGGGCAGAGAGTAGGTGGCGTAGGTGTAGGTGTGTGTGTGTGTGGGGGTGATGAACAACGCTTGGGGGTCAGAGGTCCTGTTGGAGAGGCTGACCTGGTCGAAGCCAGGCAAATCTAAGGGCAGCCACTGAGAGAACAAGGAAGGGATGGAAGGACAAAAGATCTGTGTCTCCAGTCCCTCCTCCCCACTCTAACCTCCCATCTCACAGATCGTTACTGCTCTGTTTGTCTGTGCTGGCCTGGCCTGGCCTGGGTACATGGTGACCTCTCCACCTTGCCAAGGGAGAGCCAACACAGAGGACGTCTCATCTGTAAGCCCGAGGTTTCACTATCACACACCGGGGGCCCCTGGTCCCCCGCAATCCTCTCCCCTGTTCTCTGACCCAACCCTATTGACAGATCTGAAACCCAAGGTCAGCGGAGTGTTTACACAGCCTTTAGCCCACATTACATCACCCTGCTCCGAAAGCGCTGTCTGGGCCGGTATACGCAGAGCGAGACCTGGCATGGCAACCCCTCGCCCTCCAGAAGAGAGGACACGGGAGGTTTAAAGATAAAATAAAAAAACACACAAACTCAGGGGGTGTCGTACCCCACCCTCTCACCACCAAGTCATCCAGATCCATTCTCTTCATAGCTCAGCGCCCCCCAAACAACGGCACACAGCATAATGCATATTGTAGCCCGGCTCCGATAATGATGTGCAGCCCTGTGGCTGCAGAAGAATATAATACCAATATGTCAGGTCTCTGATTTGGCCACAATTTGCATGGTTATAATAGCTTATCGACTGACTCCCAAGGTTGAGGCCGGCCAGGGCCGCTGTGCTGTAATGACTGGGAGTTTATTTCAAGCTCTGGCAGCTCAGTCACCCAAGCCCTTTCGTCAATACCCAATCTTGATCCCTTCTATCTGCCCGCTCTGGAAGGGGAAAATAAAAAAAAACATGCACCTATCTGCTCCTCAGAACGCACCTCCCACCTCCCCACTCTCTCTCTCTCTCTCTCTCTCTCTCTCTCTCTCTCTCTCTCTCTCTTCTCTCTCTCTCTCTCTCTCTCTCTCTCTCTCTTCTCTCTCTCTCTCTCTCTCTCTCTCTCTCTCTCTCTCTCTCTCTCTCTCTCTCTCTCTCTCTCTCTCTCTCTCTCTCACACACACACACACATACAGACAGACACAAACCTCCCCAACCCCCTCCTTTTAAATTATTCCTGTATCATACAAACATTTCCCATGGAGATCAATACAGGTGCAATTCATTAGGCCTCCAAAATGTGCTTGTCTGCAAGCGCACACTCATATTACAAATATCGACCCCCCTGGGCTCTGATTGACTTGGGCGTCAGTGAGAAAGACAGGGAGGACTGGAATAGCAGAAACAAACTTTTTAAATTAAAATTATGGATTTGCTTGCAAAAAGGAAGAAATCTTTCCAAAGTGACCTATATGAAAATATACCAATTATTTAGTATACAAAATGAGCTTTGAATGGATGAAAGAACACTTACTGTGGAGTTTACAGTCTGTTTGAACAAGTGTACATTAGGCTGATTTTACCACTTAAATTCTACAGAGCCTCCAATCTGAAGCCCTAGCACTCGATAGAGCACTAGATAGTACTAGTACTATCCTTGACACACACACACACACACACACACGTTACTGGGATACACACACACAGAAACAGCAGCATCTCTGCATCCCTGTCAAATAGAATCCACCTGATTCCCTGCTCACACACTGGAACCCTAACTAAAAACAATACCTCATGAAACAGCAGGCTGAATGTAGAACGAGGTCCTAGCTCGCTGTGTCCACTAAAGGCTAGTTAGGACTCCCTCCGGTTTCTGGACCACGGTGACAAACTCCCGCTGCCCAGGAGATGAACCTGATCAATTCCGGACTGGATGTGGGTAAAGAAAAATAATTATTACCTGACCTTTGACTATCTAACAAAACAATTCACACTATGGCTGACCTTAAGACTCCTTTAAATGGGGGAGTATTGATTGTGTGTGCTGGGCAGATAAACACCTCAGCCTGTGTCTTTGGGACGAAGAGGAGAGGACAGGAGAGAGGATGAGAGAGAGACAGAGAGACAGAGAGAGAGAGAGGGAGACAGAGATAGAGAGAGAAAGAGAGAGACGAAGCCAAAGCAATTAAGAGCCGACAGTAGGTCTGCGCTAACTGAGGGCTAAAGGCTGGTCGCCGAGCCAAGGCCTGGCCATCCATCACCACGGAGAACAAGAGTTTATGAACGTGGGATGTGAAGGCATCTTTTTACCTTCTTGCAGGTGTGTGTGTGTGTGTGTATAAGTGTGCATGTTTGTTAACAACAGTAGCTCCATCTCAGTTTGCAGGCGAGAATGAGTAGGAAGTAAGAGTATGTTTTGACCATTTCGGGAACTAGAATCTAGTTTGAGTTCAAACATATCAAAGAACATATCTAAAGTGCATACACTAATCAAAAACTCATAAGACAAATAGAAACACTACCATAACACTTTTAAAACAAAACCATATTTAGGATGCATATTTAGACTCCTCCCTTTGACAAATCAATCCTGAGAGCAGCTCTTATTAAGCTATTCTGTCAAAAGAGGGAGGGGTGTGGGAAGACAGACACAGACAGAGAGAGAGAGAGAGAGAGAGAGAGAGAGAGAGAGAGAGAGAGAGAGAGAAAGAGAGAGAGAGAGAGAGAGAGAGAGGAAGAGAGGGAAGAAAAGGAAAATCAAAGGGAGGGTGGGAATGAGTGAGGAGTGCTCCTTGGTCCAGGGGTCAGAGTGAAGCTGGGGCAGCCATGCCTACTGTGGGCACTCGGCTGGAACTAAGTGTGGCGCTGGGACGCCAAACCCTGGACAGGCGCCAAGGACCGGTGAGCAGAGGGGACACCCTCCCTCCCCTCCCCCCCTCCTCCTGCTCCTCCTCCTGTCGGGCATTACACTTTCATTAAGTGAGAGTTGGAGATGGGGGAGGGAACGGGACGGAGAGCGAAAGTAGTGGAAGAGAAAGAGGGAGAGACTGGAGGGGTGGAGCGGGGGAGGCAGACAGGAGATGCTCTCTCAAACTCTTGACAGCCACATGACCCCAAATATGGGCCTCGTTCCCGTTCCAGTCGCCCCAGGGGCGGTTAGGACGGAGGCATTCTGCAGTTCACTGGCATGGTGGGTGTGCGCTCTGCTTAAGCTAGCTGTGACAGACCTGGGTGTCATAGTGCCTTCAGACCCCCCCGCCCCCCCCACACACACACACATACACAAACACACAAACACACACAAAGACGCCATCTGCTGACACCAACATGCCATGGAGCAAATAGGATTAGAGAATGGTCGGAAGACAAGGGGAGGATGATCTAAACACCATAATATCATTTTCCTAGTAGAGGGGCAGAGTTCGGGATGGGGTGAAAGGCTTACCAGGAGGCTTAGCGGGTCGGGGGGGTCAAACGTACAGTGCAGTGATCTAATCACTGTCTGGTTCCATACTCTCGGATTAGATGAGGCTTTACCAAACAACGAACGGCACGATTCAAAACATGCCCTAAGAGAGGAGGGAAACAAAATATTGTTTGGAACGCGGCTCCTTACCCTCCCATGAACACATCAGCAAATATCAACACGGGGGTCGAGCATTGATAGCTGTTTAGGTCCTCATATTTGGGATGATTGTGCTTGGATGGATTTGGGGAGTTCTACGCAGCATGATATCTCCCCCCTTTTTTTTCAAGAAGCAGTTGGGCTTACTGCCTCTGCTCGTTGGGCTGTGTTGGCGGCCATGAGAGCGGGTATGGGGTCGACGAGAGGAAGAGAGGAGAATGGCAGAGCGGAGAAGAGGGGAACGTGTGGCAGGATAGGATATGAGCTTTCAGGGGAGTAGAGAGGACAGGGGGGAGAGGAGTGAAGGAGAGCCGGGGGGACAGGGAAGAGAGATCAAAAAGGAGAGAGGAAACGAGCAGAGAAGAGAAAGAAAAAAAGGAACAAAAAAACAAGGAGAAAGGAGGAGAGGCCGGGAAAAGAAAGGGCTCGACATCCTGACAGAGTGACAGGGAGACGATGGAAGGCTTTCGGACCCAGAAACCAAGGAGGCAGGAGCCAGGGAGGTAGGAGCCAGGCTGGGGCAGGAATGTCGAGCAGGGCTTAAAGCTGTAAGGTTAGATCTGTGTCAGCGGACAGATCGTGTGTGAGCCCACGGCGTGGGCCAGGGCCGGGCCACGCCGGGTCAGAATCTCCGTGGCAACATCTTACAGGAGAACGGCCAGAGCGGCCAGCAGGAGCTGGGCTGACATGTGACCAGCCGCAACGCCTCCGGGGCAAAGGTCAACGCAGATTTCAGCAAATCTGGGCAGGCATGGCATGAGCTTAAACTCATGGGGGAGAGATTGCCCTCTAACCTTAACCCGATAAGACCCTTGAAGTCTTTACCCTGACCTAGACTTGACTCTTTCATCTGGGATGTTAGCTATACTAATTACTGCCTGATAGCCGCCCGGTGCCAAACGCAATTCACCTCCCGGTTTCCTCCACAAGCTTCAACAGACGCCACCAGCCTCACTTAGCGCCGGCTAGGCACTTCAGACAAACTCCCAGGTGCTGCCCTTACGTTTCCCCTCTCTACAATTTAAGAACTTATTTCCGTTTAGTTTTGGTTTTTGAAAGACATCGGGCGGTATTTACGAGGGGTACGAAGGGGGAAAAGGTGGGGGCGGGAGGTCCATGCGCACATCGGCAGGGCTCGCGATGCTAAGTTGCAGCGCAGCCCACGCCAAACAAAGGAGGATTAAAACGGCGCCATGGATTTGGAATTCAGAGTCCCGAGCAGTCTCCTTCCCCCCTCTCTCTCTCTCTCTCTCTCTCTCTCTCTCTCTCTCTCCCAAACGAGACAAATGGTCTACTTAGCGGCAGGGGGTCCCGTTAGGATCTGAAGGCGGGGCGGGAGGGGGTTCAGAGCCACCCTGGGGGTCAGGTGACCGGGGTTGAGGTCAGGACGGCACAGCCCCAGAACTGCCCCTGCCTCCCCTCACGAGTCGACCTTTGATACCTGACACACGTGACCACCGATTGGCCCCTCAAGCCTGGACCGGCCACACACCTCCACCCTACACACAGCCAGGCTATCTGTGATACGTGTGTCTCTGTGTGTGTGTGTGTGTGTGTGTATACAGCCGCCAGTCGCGGCCGATTAGATAGTGTAGGAGAGGAGGTGTGCGGTAGGCGTGCGAGGCAGCCCACAGTCACACGGGCAGGCGCGGTTTTTCCGCTGTCTCTGTTGTTTGGCCCTGAGAGAGGACAGCGGTGATAACCAGGGCCATCCGTAGGTCAGCGTGATTACACCACGGGACACACTGCATTCCTTACCCCTGCGACGCACACACACACACCAACTTCAAAACATACACACTGACAGGTGTTAGACAAGAGTCCGAGCCTATCACTGCTTCTAAAGAGCCCTACACTGTTCTGTGGTGTGATACTAAAAGAATGAAGCTAACCTTCCAACTTCTTCGTGAATTGGACAGAGTCCAGTGTGGAGAAAACCAGGCTCCTATGGATTTGATGTAACCGTCGCAATGCGTGTGCAAGTGTGTAAATGCTTGTGTTTGTGTGTGTGACACCAATGCTGTGTATGTTGGCCCACCATGGTCTTGGGCGGTAAGGCTGGAACAGGAAGAACACGATGTAAAGCAGGAAGTGAAGATAGAGGATTAGGAGTAATGGTATCATGGAGGGATCAGAGCAGCCTCTCTCATTACTCACACGCCCAAGGAGCACAGCAACTCTCAAAGCCGTTTAGAATGATGGCTTCCCAGGCCCCAGACAAGACGTGCTTATTGCACCTACTGTTTGGGTGTCTCGGTGAGAGTCAAATCACCCTCTAATTGCTGCATTTCCTTAATACACACATTACACTGGTGTCACAGGCTGTTTGCTTGGTAACGTTTTTTTAAATCTGTCAATGTGCGGGAGAGGAGCTACAAGGTCACCGCCACACGAATCGGACTCAACTTTGTTTGCATAATTATATAAATAACGTTTTTATATTTCAAAAGAAAATTCCCCTCGCCTAGCAAAGTAACTAACAAATAAACATTCTAATTCGAAGCTGATTACAACTCAAGGACCTTCAAGGATGTTTTTTTCTAATCATATCTCTGCAATTATGTACATTTCTAATATAATCTCGGAGCTTGTGTGTTTTTTTCTTCTTCTCATTTTCGCAACAATCACATTAAATGTGCATTTAATTATAACCTAATTGTGAAAGGAGTATGAAGAGCTGGGTTAAATAGACTACCACAGCACATCACACATATTCTTCGACAACACAACACTGCAGACATGTAGGTCTTTAATGATGTGATGTTGTTTCATGACTATTTAAACCCACAGTGCCTCTAACACCCATTTAGTGACAATCTAGGATCGGTATGCTAGCAGCGGACCCATGTCCAGCTCTGCCAGTTCTATAATATTCAAATAATCTGTAAACAATCTGCCTTTATGACCCCACACTAAAACAAAGCAAGGAGGCGTGGTAGTTGGTCTGACATATTTTCCTATCTCCAGACAAGGAGTGTTATAGCCGTGCAGCAGCTTGTTAACTATGATCGTGCAAAGCACTGCCGAATTGACACAGCCATCTAACTGCCACTAATTGTTTGTCCAGTTCCTCCCTGATAAAGATAAATGCCATTGAGTGTGGCCAATGCCCAGCTGTCTGGCTAGCCATCGCTACATGTGACATGTCTTGTAACCTGAGGTAATACTGCTGTGATTAGTACTACACCGTTTCAGAGAAGGGTTGTATGAAAGAAGACAATATAAAGCTGCTTTAAAAGTTCAAATTAAAACATAATCCTCTCACTAGCTTTTGCGTAAACCCATCTAAACTGGGATGTTCCAGACCTTCAGAACCTTGTCATGATCGTTCCATGAACCTGCTTACAAGTTTGTTTACATTCAAGGTGCGACCAAGCCCCTTCACAGAAGAAGCCCAGCAAAGGTTGTCTATTAAACCCACCAGTCAAGGGCTGTGTCTGTCGACGCTCTCAATCATCAATGTCAAAAACAATACAGCCATATAAACCACTCCCGCAACGTAGAGGCACACATTTTGCCCACGTTATAACCTTCCAATTCTTCATCCATCCAACTAGCTTTCCTCTCTGCATCCGATGACCTGTCACATGTTGGGTGTGTATGTGGCCACACGTCCAGGTCATGCCTAATGACCAAGGGTTAAATCCTGTATCTACTCTGTGAGATGAAGACCCGTATGGGCAAATGAGATCCATGTCCTAGGCCGTTAATCCCCCGCTGGCCTCTGGGTGACTGGGCCATGACGTGGATGCCAGAGAGGCCACCTTGTTCAGGGGATAAGAGGCTTGACACCCTGGGCAGCCTGGAGGTACAGTAAAGGTTGAACACTGGCTCCCCCCAGCCTCTGAACGCATGTAGTATCCTGCTGGTCAGAGCGGGCCCTGGGGCCAGGCGTGATTAGAAGCTGTGCGCTACAGGCGCATGCTGCAACTGTACGCTTCAACTTGCTGACTGCCTCTAATGGGACGAGGAAATCAAGTCGTAAACACCCATGGACGAGAAAGTAGGGCCAAAACGGTGTCAAAAAAAAAAAAAAAAAAAAAAAAAAAACGAAATTCTTTGCTAAACAGTACTGTAAATTGCATTCTGTTTGCCTGTGGCACAGCCAAGCCGAAACTTCAGTACATGAAACAGATGATTGTATTGGAAAAAAAATATTGGGGGGAGGGGCAGTCTTGAAGATTCTGGCCACGTGGTTGGTCGAGGAGTAAGAAGCAGGAGGGACAAACGGACGAATCAGCGGAGCTAATAACAGCGGCGACGGCACAGCCCTCATGGGCAAATCTGGCACTAAGATGATAATGAGATTATAAAACCCTCTATATTGCAGCAAATTGTATAAGTGTTTCGTTGAACCTTGTTGAACCTTCATTTATACACGCCAGCTTTTCTTTTTTTGGTGAGTCTGAGATGATGGGTTTTCGGAGGAAGCCTCCTGGATAGAGCTTACCCAGTCACAGAGGTGAAGAAGGAAAGCAATATTCTGGGCTTCCCTCGGCATATAGGAATGAACTGTTGTGAAGTGAAGGACTCGTGTGATTACTAAGTCCAGGCACATACTTTTGTCAGACCTGCATGAATGATAGGCCCGTGTAAACATAGTTGTATGATCCAGGGCCAGTCAGTGATATGGTAATCATTATTATCAGCAAACACACATTGTTCAGTTTGTTAGGAAAACAAAGGCCAACACAAGCTACTCTACACTACAAAGCAAGCACCTTTTGAACAGTGAGTATCCAGATTGCGACTGCAGTTACATTGGATCCTCTATATCTCAACCTATACAGTCTGTACTTTGAAAAAGAGGCAGGTGGGGAGTGTAAGGGGGGGTGAGGAGAAAAAAAAAAAAAAAACTTCACCTGACCTTCTGTGTTGCCTAGCAACCAGTATGAAGAAAAATCCTAATAAAAAAAATAAAAAAACATATATATATATATATATATATAAAACCTGTGACTGAGATTACAGGCGAGGATGTTATGAGGAAAAGGGCTCTGAGATAAGATGAGATCAACAGCACCACAAAAGATGGCATAAAGGCTCCGCGAGGCTCTTTCTCCCTGAGACAGCTGGGGGCGAAGATTTCACACGTCTACAAAGTTAGCAAGGCCGTCTCAACATTGGCCCCTTGGTTGAACTTTTGAACCGCCAGCCTTCTAGCCAGCCATGACGGTGGACTGTTGAGAACAGATCGAACATGTCCAACCGGAATCCTTCACCATCCTCTCTAACACAAAGACAAGAGGAGATATTTCCAATGCCAATGGTGGAAAATCAGTCAAGGCAACATATATACTTGGATTTAGCTTTCAATGGCTAACAAGTACAAGTCGGTCTTAATGCATGGTGCACATTTCAATACTCATTGACATGTGCCAGCACACAACCCGGATCAAGAATGTCATTCATTGTTACCAGCTTAATCTTTATCTAGTTAATGTTATACCAACGCCTATGGCCCCTAGCAGAATCCTGTATATTGACTGGTGATAGTGGGGAACATGTCCTTTCTGTGATCCAGGTGACATGTCACAGGGGGATCGATCAGTAGACATGGTGGGGGGTGGTGGGGGTCCTCCAGAGGGGATCAAAGTGTCCCAGTCTTTGTTAGAGAGCAACTGGCTCCACCCCCCCCCCCCCTCCCCCTCAGCAGACAGCTCCATGTGTGCTCTGTCAACAATGGATGACCAAGCAGACCCCCAGGAGATGGGGTCTGGAGCTGGGGTCGGGAGGCCCAGGAGCTGGGGGTCTGGAGCTGGGGGTCTGGAGGCCCAGGAGCTGGGGGTCTGGAGCTGGGGGTCTGGAGGCCCAGGAGCTGGGGGTCTGGAGGTGGGGTCTGGGGGCCCAGGGGCTGGGGGTCTGCTGGTGGGGTCTGGAGGCCCAGGAGCTGGGGGTCTGGAGCTGGGGGTCGGGAGGCCCAGGAGCTGGGGGTCTGGAGGTAGGCAGAGGGAAGATGAGTGTCTGCTGGAGCTTCTATGTGGTCTTCCAGGTCTTATAGAGATGTATCACACAGAAGTCATGAACGCACCACCTGAAAAACATGCTGTAGTACTTGTTGAAGTATCGTAAGAACTTGCAGTTTACTTTTTCAGTTTCTGGCAGTTTGAAACTTACTTCATCTTGTTTTTTTTTCTCTCCACTCAGCTGAGTTCCGCTGCTAAAAGTAAACCTACCGCTTTCGGAAATTCACCGAATCAAAAACGTCGACGAAAAAAATCAATAAACATTGGAAGAAAAAAAAAAAAAAGAGAAAGAAATAAAGAAAACAAACAGAATAGCTAAGATGATCTCTGAGTGCAGCTCTGACTTTTCCCGACTTTGCTCCCCTCCACCTCCACCACCTCCCCCACGCCAGATACTATTCCTGACTCCTCTCCCTCTTTCTTCTCTCTGTGCCTTGGCTATGACCCCACCACAAGCACAGCAAACTCTAGAGGTAGAAAGAAAGGTAGAAAGAGAAAAAATATACCACAACCACCCCTCCCACCCACCCACACACTTATGTGTAACTGTGTGTTTGTGCAAGTCTCTTTTAAACTCTGGGCTCATTACATAAAGCCATGAGCCAAGTGGGTCAGGGCCCCGCCAGCCAGTGCAGAAGCAGTTGGATCAAAGATGTTTAGACCCCATCTCCATTTTAAAGAGGAATAGAGAATGAAGGCCATGTCTTCTGATCCTTTGGGAAGGAGAAGAGAGGAGCATGAGAGGGGGAAGAGAGGAGAGAGAGAGAGAGAGAGCGGAGAAGAGGGGAGAGAGAGAGAGGCCCCCCAAAATTATCAGAGCCTGCATGAAACTATATAAAAGTTGTATTCTCTGCTTCATGGTTGCAACAAAAGAGCATATGGAGAGAAGGACTAGTTGCATGCATCCATATGAGCACGAGAAATCCAATACATGACAAAAGCATCTCAATGATTTATGTCAATATTAGTAGTAGTGGCATGTGCTAAAGAACAGAGGCCCTGAACATAAAGCGTTCGTCAGAATAAAAGAAAACATATGATCTGAGTGCCTTTGACCACAGCCACGCCGTCGTCTTGTGCAACAACCATGTGATCAAAGGCTGAAGCCGTTTCTCAATTCAACTTTTCAGAAGCACACGTCCACGACCATGCCAAAGACAGTTCTGAGAAACCCGCCGTAACCCCGGCAACACTCGGGTTCTGCCAGGTCAGCGCTTTCCACATGGTTCTGCCTGCTTGGACTCAGTCCGGCACCTGTGCCAACCAGACATCGGCACGGACTGAGCGCCATTAGCTCAAAGGTCTAAGGTCAAGCTCGGGGTCGTCAATGTATACCCACCTATTTCCTGCTGTGCTAGCCTGGCGCTAACAGGCAGTTCTGCACAGAAAAAAAGAAAGAGAGAGGGAGATAGTGGAAGTGAGAGAGTGGAAGAGAGAGGGGGGAGAAAGAGGCAGAGAGAGAGAGAGAGGGGGGGGGGAGGCAGAGAGACGCCCATCCTCCTTTAATCTGATGGTTGGATGAGCCAGCGGACGTCCAGCTCCCCAAGCTGAGAAAATAGAGGAGGTGAGGGGTCGAGGCAGCCCCGCGTTTCCTCTGGAAGTTCCACTCAGCGGACAAACATCCATCAGACGGACGGTGGGACAGGCCGACAAGCGGACAGAGGGAGGGAGGCAGGGAGGAAGGGAGGCAGGGACGGAGGGAGGGAGAGGGAGGGACGGAGAGGGAGGGACGGAGGGAGGGACGGAGAGGGAGGGAGGGACGGAGGGAGGGAGAGGGAGGGACGGAGAGGGAGGGAGGGACGGAGGGAGAGGGACGGAGGGAGGGAGGGACGGAGAGGGCTTGCAGTAGGTGGGCCGTGGATGTGCCGACAGGCCGAGCCGTTTCACGGTCAACGGGGCGTGTACGTGAGGGAGGTTTACACTCTAGTTAAAACCCGCAGGGTGTGTAGGCTATAGAGCCATCTCAACACCCCCCCCTCCCCCCTCCACACCCCCTTTCATTCCTCCCTCTCTTCCTCTCTCTCTCTCTCTCTCTCTCTCTCTCTCTCTCTCTCTCTCTCTCTCTCTCTCTCCCTCTGTCCGTTACGGCTGTTTATTTCGACTTTTTACGACGGCGTCGTAGGGAGGGAGTGACGGGTAAAAAAGATGGCGCGGCGGAGACCTCCCGGGGCGTCGGGGCTCCCCTCGAGGGGACCACCTCTCAAGACGGTGCTGGGAAACCAAACACAAACGCCGGCGCTTCATCAAGTTTGTCTACAGCCGAAAGCACACGCACAAACACAAATTCATTTTCAACTTTCAACACGGGGAGTGAGTAATCAAGATGAAGCGACGGGGAGGGGAGGGGGGGGGGGGGGGTGGGCATCAAAGCTGGCTGAACAAAGGCAGAAGACTTCTCTCTCCGTGGACACAATTAGGGTTAATTAAGGGGAGCGTGTTCCCATCCTTGTACACATTAACTGACTTTTGTTAGGCATTAATCAGTGCTTACCTTCACACGGTTCTGCCTTTGCAATTAATAACCGGGTTCAACAATGAGTAATCGCTGCCGAGCAGGTAAAGCGATGCGTAGGGGGAAGGAGATGGAGCACGCACGACTTTTGACAGGCAGGGGGGACCGGCCAATCAGAAACCAGCGTGGGGGGGACACAGTGTCATGTGTATTGTGTGACCGTGCTTTACCCATGGCGTGCTGTTGCTAGTCTGGGAACTATTGAGTATCGAGAAGAAAAAAAGAAAGCTCTGCCTGTGTTTGCTGACGATGGGAAAGCGTTCCAAACAGACTGGTGGGCTGGATACCATGGCAAGGAGGACGACCCACTCGCTGCGGAGGGGCCCGTGGCATAGTCCCTGTCATGGTGGGCCTCTGAGGAGGATTCCAGAGTGGGCCCGGACCTGGGCCCCTCTCCAGGCTATCTGCTCAGCCTGTGCAGCTGTGGAGGGGTCAGAGTCTGGGAGGGCCCCAGCTCTATTCAGCCCCCCCGCCCTCTCAGCCCCACACGCAGGGAGGCTCTCCAGCAGCGAGATTTGTTCCACTCTATCTGCATATTTTCGGCTGTGTTCAGCTGTGTTCCGAACTGATAAAATTCTGCCAGTCCGTCAGCGAGCTGCCAATGACGGAGCATTGACCTTCTGCAAGAAGATTCCTTTTGAAAGTAGGAATGAGAACAAAACAAAACCAAAAGGGGAGGGGATGCAGGGAGGGAGGGAGGGAGAGGTAAGGAAGAAGGGTAAAGAAGAAAACAAACATGGAGGGGGAGGAAAACGGCCCGGCCAGGAGAGCGGGGGAAGGAGTCCAGGTTTTTATCACGTTAAAAAACAATAAACAGAGATGTTAGCATACACCCCCCCCCTCCTCCCCCCCCTCCTAACCCCCCCCCCCCCCCCCCTCTTCCACTAGCCGTCAGTCTGCTATGCTGGTACCAGTGTTGCTTCACAGATGATTAAGAGCAACAGACAGCTCTGTCCCCACTCAGCCGAGATGCAGCCAGCATGGAAAACACCAGCATCACACTGGGAAACCACACAGGCAGCGCCAGAGAGGGAGAGCGAGGAAACCAGGGGAAAGGCAAGAGAGACTGTGTGTGTTTCTAGAGACAAAAAAAGAGAGGGAAAAGGCAGGGATAGGGAGAGGACGAGAGAGAGTGAGAGAGATAATAAGTGATGAGAGGCTGAGTTATGGAGAGAGCACGCACAGATGGACTTGTGTGACCGACGCGATCACTTTCAGAGAATAGGAAGCCTAGGTCGGTTCTCATGTGTGTGAGTGTGTGTTTGATCAGGAGACTTACCCCTCAGTCTGTCAGGTCCCACTCTGGACCAGCACAGGGGTATGGGATTGTGTGTGTGTGTGGTGTCTGGTTTGTGACACAAATCCTACAGCCTGTGGAGTTGATGAGGCACCCTGCAGCCTCCCCCCCAGCCCCCCCCCCCCCCCCCCACCCACCCCCAACTAGCACCACCAGCAGTCCCATACCCTGCATACACAGACCTGCCATAGCAACTAACCCCCCCCCCCCCCCCCCCCCCCAGCCCGGCTCAGCAGCGAGTCACCGTGGACAGCGGCTGGACGGGAGATGTATGGGCTGGGGACGTCGGCTCACAACGCTTTGACACCGCTCCCTCCGCCCCCCCGTCACCCGGGGCGCTCTCGCGTGACTCGCGCCACAATAGCCCCGGCCTCGACGGCTGCCAAGGCGCCAAGGGCACAAAGAAATCCGTGGCGACGACCTCTGACACGGACGGGGGAGGAGGAGGGCCGAGGACGGGGATAAACGCTGAGCTGGACGCCGGCCTCCCAAACGGGGCCTCCTCTCCGTTTAGAGATCGATGAAACCCGATACTCGGGGATAAAATACGAAAGTGTGCGTAGAATAACCAGGGGCGAACAGTTGGGGGAGGATTTCGATGTCGTGAGGAAAGAAAGTAGAAACTTACTTCGAAACTCCACTTCCTGGTTAGGAGGTAGAAAAGGATGTTACACGGAGGATGTAAAAGACCTGTTTGGAGGGGGTGATGATCTGTGGAACATCTGCAGGTCTTTAAGGAGGGCGATGGCAGCTCCTCTCCAGGCCACCCGCGCTATCGGACTGTTCGACGTGTGTTCTGTCTTTGACCCCCGGGCGATCGGATGACAGGGCGCTGCGTCGCGCTCGGCCGAGTGTACGGCACCGACCCGGGCGTCCAGACGGACGCCATTGTCGAGGCGAGGACGGGAAACGTCACAACACATCCATGGGGGCTCCGTAAAGTGAGCGCAACGTGCAAACGACACGCACAAGCGCGCGCTTCGGGGTACACCCAGCGGTGACCTCGGCAGCTGACACCACCCTCATGATCTCTCATCGCTCTTAGATCCCCGATTACAGATTATACTTGTAATCCTGCATTAAGGACACATTCTCTGAGCGTGACATCACTGGGCTCAGAGACCCAGAAGAGCGAGAGATAGAGCAGGAGCAAAACACTATGATGAAAGGATTACAGAGGGGAGATAGAGAGATGTTTCAAAACACTGTCACATGGGTTACCTGCGGAGAGGCGGGGGCAGCCAGGCAGCATGGCTCCATGGGGGTGTCCAGAGGCTCGGGGCTCGACACCCAGTTACGACAGTGCTGCGGAGAGGGGGGGGGCGGAGAGAAGCGAGGGTGAGATAGAGACAGATACAAGCAATTAAAAGCCCCGGTGACATGCCGCGGAGACAGTTTAGGGTTTGTTTGTGGTCGAGTGCGGGCCGCGGCACCGCGGGGCTCACCGGGGGGGTGTCGGCCCTGACTGCTGACCCCGTAACCCCCCCCCCCCCCCCCCCCCTGCTCTGGCACGCACACACCCACCTCTCTCACACACACGCACAAAGCCCACACGGTCGACAGCCCTGACTGTCAATAACGGAAAAGACGACTTTATCCCTCTAAACTCTATCTTCTCTTCCGTTCCGTCATTCCATTGGCTTTCTTGGGAGTCTTTATGGACTGCCTGTCCCCGGCGGACTCACAGGTGTCATTATCCAGACTGTGTATTTGCATGGATAAACTGTAGTACAATATGGGGAGTGTGTGTGCTGTGTGTGTGTGTTGTGTGTCCCTCCAGTGGGCTGTGTGGCCAGGAGTGTGTCCTCGAGGAGGGAGAGGGAGGAGGAATGCCTGGAGAAGACGTCCCTCAGATAAGATAAAAGTTCAATAGAAGAAACAGAAATGTAAAAGAGATTAGGTTGTGCAGCTGGCGTCCCTCTGAATCACCGCTTATCTGCTCTTGTTTACTTTTGCCCCGGCCGCCTGACAGCCATTACAGTGCGTGTGTGTGTGTTTGGGTGGGTGTTTGTGTGGGTGTATTTGTGTGTCAGGGTTCTCCACAAAGCAGTGCTGCTTCATTCCTGACCCCCCCACACACACACACACACACCCCCTATGCCGCAAAACACACAAACACACTCCTACCGCCCACACTTCCCAAGGCCCTGTCGGAGAGAGGGCTGGAGGCCCCCCCCCCCCCCTCCATCCCTCCCCCCTCTCCCCCCCTCCCTCCCTCCCCAGCCTGGAAAGACACGCTAGACCCCTGGGTCACGTCACACCTCCGCCAGGCTGTCAGAGACGACCCCCTCCTCGCCCCCCTCCCCCCCCCCCCCCCCGAGGTCACCGTGCACCCCGAGCGGGACACGCCGTCACCCGGACCCCGTCGCGGCCGAGAGCGTGCGTTCGCACCTTCCGGGGCGCGAGAGCCCTGGGTCTTTTTTACAAGCCTCTTTGTCTCCCCGCCAGCGCTCTCTGCGGCTGCGCGCGGACGGTCCACCGGCGTTCTGCTCGGGGGACAGCGGTTGAGTTTCCATGCGCCATGAGTCGTGTGACGCTTCAGTAACCGTGAGGAACCGGTCACTGGATTAGTGCAAATGTAAACATTAACGTTTCTAGAAGGAAGTGTGGCGGAGGGGGAAGTCAGCTAGTGGTACATCTGGGAAGATTTGGTTGAGATGCAAATGATGACCCCCCCACACACACACACACACACACACAAACACACACTCTGACTATTCTGTGTTTCATCTCTGTTTCCCGCTCTCCAGCCCTGTAAATCTGTCAGCCTCCAGCCCCAGTCTATTCTGTCCTCCATCTCCTCTTCTCTACTTGAACAGAATAGAGGAGAACAGGGGCGAGAAGAGAAGAGGAGAGGAGGGGAATAGGAGGAGAGGAGAGAGGAGGGTAGAGAAGGGGAATAGGAGAAGAGGAGGAGAGGAGATCGGAGGAGAGGAGAGAGGATGAGAGGAGAGAGGAGGAGAAGAGAGAGGATGAGAGGAGAGAGGAGGAGAAGAGAGGAGGAGAGGAGAGAGGAGTGGAGAGAGGAGTGGAGAGGAGGAGAGAGGAGTGGAGAGGAGGAGAAGAGAGAGGAGGAGAGGAGAGAGGAGTGGAGAGAGGAGTGGAGAGGAGGAGAGAGGAGTGGAGAGGAGGAGAAGAGAGAGGAGGAGAGGAGAGAGGAGTGGAGAGAGGAGTGGAGAGGAGGAGAGAGGAGTGGAGAGGAGGAGAGGAGATAGGAGGAGAGAGGATGAGAGGATGAGAGGAGTGGAGAGGAGGAAAGGCCTCTCTTTGGGGAGTAAACTGCCATCTTAGTAAACAGCCGTGCATTGTTTGTATTTTTAGACTCCTTGCTCTGCCCTAGTTGCGCTTCTCCGAGCGACCGGGGTTTCGGGGGGGCGGGTGGGCTCCTTGACTGGTGCATCAAGTGTCTCATTGTATCTCCTTTAATTCATTCCATCTGGAAGAAGATGTCAGCTGTGCTGTGGGCGAGGGAGCGAGGCATTTCAAAGGCCTCGGCCTCTCTCCCTAGCCCACCATCCCCCCCCACCCCACCACCCCCCCACCCCACCACCACCACCACCGAAGGAGGCGCAAGGGGGCCGGCGTCTGAATAGATTTGTCAAAGCAACCCTGGAGTTGTGGGAGTGCGGAGGGAGAGAGAGGTACAGAGAGAGAGAGGGAGAGAGAGAGAGAGAGAGAGAGAGAGAGAGAGAGAGAGAGAGAGAGAGAGAGAGAGAGAGAGAGAGAGAGAGCAGCAGTCACATAAAGCCAGCGCCCTCTGGATGGGATTAGGGATGGGGACTCGACAAAGGGATGGCACATCGGCTGTCTCTGCTGAGCCATATTATCATCACTTCAAGCAGGCAAGGATCAATGGTGCCATTGAACCGACTGAGGCGGCAGCACAAACATAAACAGGTCCCCCTCACCCCCACCCCTCCAGTCCTGGTGACTCTTGTGTGTTTGTGTTTGTCTGTGTGTGTGTCTGTTCCACTGGCTGGAAACACGAAGGGGGAATTTGTGTCAAATGAAAGATCACATATGGAAGGCCGAGGCTAGAGAGTCACATCCACACACCGACACACATCCACACACGCACACACACCGACACACACACACACACAGACACACACACACACACAGACACACACACACACACATCCACACACGCACACACACCGACACACACACACACACAGACACACACACACACAGGACACTGGCAGACAGGAGGACGGAGAGAGGCCACATAACATTCCCTTTGATTTCCATCACAAACAAACTTCACCACGATGAAAGATACCAAAGGAAAACCAAAAGACGCGCACACACACACCCATTATATGTGAGTG